>NC_048222.1:124729914-124758898 GCF_002007445.2 Ailuropoda melanoleuca
GGATCACGCCCTGAGCCGAAGGCAGACGCTTAACCGCTGTGCCACCCAGGCGCCCCGAGGCTTGTTTTATATGTATAAATTTATATATAAATATAAATAACATAAATATAAAAATATAACATATGTAAATATAAAATATATAATATAAATATATAAAATATATAATATATAATAAAATATATAAATATAAATTAAATATATAAATATGAAAAAAATGTGTCTTTCTTGGAAGACAGAAGTCTTCCAAAGGTTTGCTTAAAATGTTGCAGAAGATAGATATTCAGAGGACATGTTCAGAAGAAAATATTTAGAATTTAGAAGCCTGAGAAAATGCTTTCCAGCATCACCCTAATACCAAAACCAGACAAAAAATTCCATGAAAACAACAGACCAACATCTCTCATGAACATCTACGCAGACAATGCTATTAAAAAATGGTCAAGAGTTCTGAAAAAATACGTTAGCAAAGAAGACATAAAAATGGCAAGTAAGCATATGAAATGATGTACCATATCATATGTCATCAGGGAAATGCAAATTAAAACAACAATGAGATACCAATCATAATGGCCGAAATCCAGGGCATTCATAACACCAAATGCTGGTCAGGATGTGGAGCAATAGGCGTTCTCATTCTTTGCTGGTGAGAGTGCAAAATAGTATAGCTACTTTGAAAACAATTTGATAGTTTCTTACAAAAGTAAACATACTCTTACCATACAGTCCAGCAGTCATACTCCTTGGTATTTATCCAGTTATTTGAAAATTGTATATACACCAAAACCTGCACACAGATGTTTATCGTAGCTTTATTCATTATTGCCAGAAACTTGGAAGCAATCAAGATGTCTTTTGCAGGTGAATGGATAAATAAACTATGGTACACCTAGAGAATGGAATATTAATTAGTACTAAAAGGAAATGAGCTATCAAGTCAAAAAAAGATGTGGCAGAACCTCAAATGCGTATTACTAAGTGAAAGAAGCCAATCTGAAAAGACTGTACATCGTATGATTCCAACTTTATGACATTCTGGAAAAGGCAAAACTATGGAGACAGTGAAAGGATCAGGGCTTTCTAGATATTAGGGAATAGGGAGAGATGAGCAGACAGAGCACAGGAGATTTTTAGGGAAGTAAAACTCTTCTGTATGTTACATAATGGTGGATAGGTGTCATTATACATTTGTGAAAACCCATAGAATGTACGAAACCTAGGTTAACCCTAATGTAAACTGTGGACTTTGGATAATGACTTGTACAAATGTACACTCTGTTGTGGGATGTTGATAGTTGGGGCAGGATTTGTGTGTATAAGGAGGCAAGGGTTATATGGAAACTCTATTTTCCACTGAACTTTGCTGTGAACCTAGAGATGCTCTGAAAAAGAAACTCCATTAAAAAAAATTCAAGATCATCAACCAAAGAAATTTTGAACCATTTTAGGGGGAATCATTATTTCTATTTGATTTTACAATTTTAAGAAATATAAATTCCCCATTCCATCCTTCTCACAACCATACACCTACTTCCCTCCCCCAAAGCTATTATTAGAAGAAACATTTTCTTATGGTTGTCTATATTGATGCATAAAAAGTGCAGAATATTATGTTTTATTCATGCTGAACTCTGATAAAAGGACTCGTTTATTTTATCTGTTACTTATCTGATCCTTTGGTATAGGTTTCACTGAGGCGCGTGGCAATTTTAATAAGTAATGTTTAATAGACACTCTATAGATGTGGGTATAGTTAAACATTTGTAAGGTAAATCAGTGTATAGTGAATACTAATTTTGTATTGCTGAGGTAGCTTAGTTGTAAACCAACCACCTTTGCATGCTGAATATTGTAAAGTGAGGTTGAGGGAATGTTTTGGTTTAGCTTCAGCATCTTAGCTTAGTCTAGTTCTATGCTTGAATGTGGTCTTTCTAGACATAAGACCAGAATTCCACCTTGCCTCCATTTTGTTTTCTTTTAACAACTAAAAAGATAGAGAAGTAGCTGTGAATGAAAGAAGAAAATAAAGAGAAGTAAATGTTTTACCTAATAAGTCAATTAAAAAATGTCTGTGCTGACAGCCACCTCCTTCATATTTTCCTGTGAAGGAGATATCGCATCCTCTCTACTCAAAATAAACTATCTTCCTCCAAATCTGTAATTCTTGTGACCTATAAGAAAATATAGGCTATGCTAGAAATAACCCTTCAGTTTTATTTTCATTTTGTGATTTTTTTCTTTTAAGGAATTCCTGGGATTAGGTTAGGGGTTTTCCTGATCGAGTGTAGGTTATTGGACAATTATTTCTGTGTGTGCAAGATTAGGTAAGTTTCTGAATTGCCAGATTTTTTTTTTTTTGGACTCCACATTTCATTTATTCAACAAATATTGTTGGTGCTCCTGCACTGAACCAGGTTCTGAAGTTAGTTTGAGACCACTTGTGAAGTACTGTTTGACATTATGTGATCATATTTACTCTGTTGCTGAATTCTCTTATCAAAAAAATTTTAAGAGTTGCAAAAAGTATTAGTTATTAGAGTCTACAACTGGAATAACACAGGAACATAATTTGTGCATTACTTCTTAGAATCATTAAAATTTTGTGTTTCTCATCACCAGCTAATCTACAAGATATACATGACAGGAACATAAACTGATTTTTTTTTGTTGACTAATGTAATTAGGTGGTAGATGATAGAGTTTACTTTGTTTTATTTTTTTANCCATTACTTCTTAGAATCATTAAAATTTTGTGTTTCTCATCACCAGCTAATCTACAAGATATACATGACAGGAACATAAACTGATTTTTTTTTTGTTGACTAATGTAATTAGGTGGTAGATGATAGAGTTTAGTTTGTTTTATTCTTGAATTTACATTAGTAAAAATCAATTCATGCTCTAGAATTTTTCTAATACAAATGAATCATCCTTCTATAAAACAGTAAGCTTTCTTAGACCAAAAAAATCTGTTATTATATAACATATATATTCTGAATACCAGAATATTTCTAGAAATTTCACCTATGGACTATTGTATCTAGAAGATATTAATTCAGAACTTTGGAAATGTGTCTGACTCTGTCTATTGAAAGTCCAAAGAAAAGATCAATTAAAGTTAGAGCTGGTTCTTTGAAAAGATAAACAAAATGGACAAAACTTTAGCTAAACTCACCAAGAAAAGAGAGAAGACTCAAATAAAATCAGAAACGAGAGAGTCATTGTTATAACTGATACCACAGAAATACAAAGAATCATAAGAGATTACTATGAACAACGATACACCAACAAATTGGACAGCCTAAAAGGGATGGATAAATTCCTAGAAACATACAGTCTTCTAAGACTAAATCATGATGAAATAGAAATTCTGAATTGATTGAGTACTGGTGAGGAGATTGAAGCAGTAATCAAAAACCTTTCAATAAACAAAAGTCCAGGACCAGATGGCTTTATGCATGAGTTCTACGAAATACTCAAAGAATTATACCAACGCGTTTTGAACTCTTCCAAAAAACAGAAGAGGAGAGAACACTTCCAAACTCATTTTTCAAGGCCAGCAGTATCCTGATAACAAAGCAGACAAGGATGCCACAAGAAAAGAAACTTACAGGTCAGTATACCCGATGAACATAGGTGCAAAAATCCTCAACAAAATATTAGCATACCAAATTCAACAATATATTAAAAAGATCATATACAATGATCAAGTGGGATTTATTCCCAGGATGCGAGGCTGGTTCAGCATCTGCAGGTCAGTCAGTGTGATATACCACATTAACAAAATGAAGGATAGAAATCATATGATCATCTCAATAGAGGTAGAAAAAGCATTTGAAAAAATTCAACATCTGTTTATAAGAACTGTCAACAAGTGGGTATAGAGGTAACATACCTCAACGTAGTAAAGTCCGTATATGACAAGCTCACAGCTAACATCATACTCAACAGTGAAAAGCTGAAAGCTTTTCCTTTATGATCAGTAACAAGACAAGGACACCCACATACACACCACACACACACACACACACACACACACACACACTCCCCTAAAATCATTAAGATTATTCCTTAATAATAATACTAATAATAATCTATGAGCTGTTGATTATTAATAGTGACTTAGAAAAATTTTAAGATATTTAAAAAATAATGCCTTCATCTTACTTGATTTGGAAGGGGAATCTTTTCAGTTGCTCAAGTTTAATGTGAAATAAAGAATGGTTGTCAAAGAGTAGTCTATTCCATGCATGTTATATCTTCTATACTGTCACTGTCATTAAACATTTAATCACTAACTTTTGGTGCTCTTTCTGCATGTAGACAGTGTTGTTTTCTGAAGTCATTGATTATATTTCTGGAACATTATGAAATGAAAATAATCATCATCTATAATCAAGTAATTAAAAAATTCAGAGCCTGTAATGGGATAGTCTAATTTTAGAACACTTATTTCCCATTTTACAATTACTTTATTATTACATATATTTTCTTCAACTGATACTCAAAGGGGTTAGCAAATCTCATTCAGATACCATTTCAAGAAGTACTCAGCCTTAAGGCTTAGTACCTGCACACTTGTGTACAAATAGTGTGTTGTAAGGCAGATTACACTACCAAATCAATGAATACGAGAAAACAAATTTGGATTATATATTTTGGAAACTGAAATGTAATACAGTGGTTTAGATAAACTGAATGTGATAGGAGAATGTATTTTGAATTGTCTAACACTTGAGAGGGAAAAACAGGAAAGTCATATTGATTTTTAATGTAGGAAAATGGAGGATAAATTGCTTTTGGGTTCAACAAACTATTTCATGGTTTCTCTTAGAGCAGTGTTTCTCAAACTTTATTGTGTCTAAGAATCAGTTGTGAGCTTTTGAAAATGCTAATTCTCAGGTCCTAACAGATTCTTTTGTAATATGTCTCAGGTAGCACTCACAATTTTTTGTTTTTAATGAACATCTTATGCAAGTAGTTTGTGGATTTCACTTTTTGAAACACCATCTTATAGTGTTTCTCTTAGCTCTTATGTTCGTTCTTCCTTGTCTAGATGTGTAGCAAAAAATATTTTATCTTTTAGGTAGAATCTCTGTAATGTTTTATTAATAATTCATATAGCAATGAGGAAATTTAAAAATATATGTAGTTTGATATGTCAGACTACACAGCTTAAGCACAGGTGGAAGAAGAGGATAAGCAGAGGCTAGCCATTTGTCGTTATGTATCTTCTCCAGGATTTCATACAACTTAATTATTTAAAATTAGTACTTATCAAACTTTTTATTCTCCCTCATTTCTCATGACCTACTGCTCAACATAATCTATCAACCAACAGCCAATTATAACAAAACTTGTACATTAAAACAGTATTATAGTATTTCCTTTATTTTATTAATTTCAGGAATTATTAGAAGTCTGCAATGTAATAATATGCTATTTTCATTTTGTGGTATCCTTTTATAAGTCTGACCTGTTTTCATTATACATAAGTTATTTTGGGACATTCAGGAACATTGATGACAATGCGTGGATGTGGTTCTATATGTATGATTAGAGCTCCTTCCTCGAGGTGATATGTGACTGACTAGAAGGGAGAGTGGAAGGAGTTGTGGACATGAAGATCTCGGTAAGAAGTTAGAGACAAAAAAGTACAGAAATGTAAAAGAAAGGAATAGCTTGTTTTGATCAATATCAAGGTTTAGAACAATTGGCTTTTGTTACGTTAATTTGATGGCTCAGTTTTGTAGAATCTTCACAAAGATCTGCAGGATAGTGAAATCTATGTCAAAGTTTCCTTCTGGAGTGACGCAGCCATGTAATCTGAAGGGTGGTGCTGTTAAGGTTCATTTTCCATTTGCGGTAGAAGTACCCCAGTGACTCCGGAGGTATAATGTGAGTTGTTCCTGTTAGAAGGTAGGGCTTATTCATTCTGTATCACTTGTGGTGATGATGATAGTGGTGGTACTGGTAGTGGCTGTGGTTGTGGTGGTGTTTGCATGTCTGTGGTGGAGTGGATAAGGAAAAGTAGGATAAAAAAATGTGGCATTGATACTGGTTGGTTGAATACAATAGTATCCTCGTGGTATCACTTCAGAGTGAGGTTTGCTCTCCAGATGTTCAGGCTCAAACTTGGACCAATGTCAGTTGATGTGCTAATTACAAATAAATTTTAAATTTATTTTGGATTGTATCACTTCCCAGTGACTGAAACTGGGAAAGGCTTTAAATGCTGGAATCAGCATTTTGTGCCTTATGCAATTGGGAACTGTTATATATTCTTCTGCAGATTTGTGGAATAATGAGATTATCTTATTATTTTTTCAAAATCAAGTATAACTGTTGGTTCAGCAAACTTGTGACTGTATAGGCCATGCAGAGTACTTACTTATAATACTCAAAATAAAAATGTTGTTTTTGGACATGGGATTAAATTCAGTCCTTTTAAAACATCTGCCCTCCACCAGGGACTATTTGGGTAGGTTTTAATGAAGAGTTTATATAAATTGTTATTTAGCCTTGGGTATATTTGACAATATTTTGTTGAGTCACTGTGTTTACATTTGGGGTATTAATCACAGAGTTAGTAACAACCTTACGTTCCTTTTCATGGAAGAATTAGAATAACTCCACAAAGAGCTTAAAGTCTTTAGGAATTTAACTTGATGAGTGTTGGGGAGCTCAAACTAATATCCTTTCTCTCCTTTTGTGAATAGGCATTTTTTATCTGAATTGAATTACATTTCATATGTGGATTGTTTTCTTTAATAAATATTTTTAATGCAGAAATAGAAGATCTTAAAGAGTTTCAGGTAAGATTGCAGCTTATTTCTGGATCTAGTAACTAGTTCTAGGTAATTGTCCTTGTTTTGCAAGTATAACCAGCTTGCAAGTATAACTACGTAAAGTATAACTTTAAGGAAGTTATTTATCTTCTTTAGGCTTTCCTTTATCAACTGTAATATGAGAATGTGACCAGAACATATAAAGACATACTTTATCTCTATAATTCTATAACTGTAAGATTTTCAAGGAGTGACTTTAAAGTAATGATGCTTAAATTTCTATTGACCCTGAAGGTCATTCCACATGAGTTACAAAACTCATTTAAGTTGTGTTACTGAAACAAGTTAATGTCTCATGAGAAGACTACTGAAGGAGATCTTCAAAGGAGATAAAAATATGGACTCTGGGAAACAAACTGAGGGCTTCGGTGGGGGGGAATGGGATAGGCTGGTGATGGGTGTTAAGGAGGGCACGTATTGCATGGTGCACTGGGTGCTAAACGCAAGTAATGAATCATGGAACTTTACATCAAAAAATAGGGATGTACTGTATGGGGACTAACAATATAATAAAAAATATTACTATAAAAAATGTTTGTTTGAACTTCAGTATTGATGTGTTTATAAAAATTTAATCTTATCCAAATACCGAGGACCTCTGACATCCAAGTATTGCCAAATTTAAGTCCATACAATGAATATTTGCTCAATGAACAGATCATTTTTTAAAAATGTAAACTTTGTTGGATATTTTGAAGGGGATTTCACTTTTTAAAATTTATCTGTAGCCAAAGAACCTGTTTGAATCTCTCTGTTCTCCATTAGCAGTAGAATAGTAGTAAGAATATTTTTCACTTCTTATGTAGATGATTTATTAGTTCTTTTCTGTTCTTGCCAAATGTTCATAAGGTTGGACTAACCTGTAATATCATACTTAATGTCTCAAAGTTTAGTGATAACTTCACTATCTGTAAATTTAATAATAATTTCACGTCTTGCTTTTGTCTAAGTAATATGGCATAAACTATAAAGTAACAGGTGACATGTATGGCAGGATTTAAATAGCAACTGATATTATACTGTCCTCCACTTAGAAGAGCTCAGTTGACACTTAGTGCGTGCAAGTGTGTATCAGTCTATCAACAGAGAGATACGGGTTCAGGACCTCCTTTGTTGTTTCTATTGTTGTTGGAAGCATTGCTAATATACTACTATTATAGGGCAATTCTGAGGGATTGGATTTCTTCTTTCCATTTAATTCTGTTATGAAGATAGTTGTTTTAATTAGGAGAAACAGAGGTAGAGGGTGGTATTTCTGGGCCTACCTCAGAATTGGGACCTCTGAAGCTAAGGCCCAGGCTTCTGCATTTTAAAATAGTCCCTGGGCAGTTCTAATGATCAGGCATGTTTGGAAGCCATAGGTCTTGTGTATGGCAAAAGGTAATTGAAGTGTTCCTATAGCCACAAATCCAGAACCCAGGCCATCTGGACCCTGCTGTGGGCTTCAGTCTTGACCCAGTTAGACCCATAGTTCATTCCTGTCTGGATTCTTCTTGGGAAGTTTGCTCTGACCGTAGGGTAGTGAATTCTCATGTTGCTTATTTTGGCAAGAATCTTTAAGACAGTCTTGTGTGTGTGTCAGTGGGGTTGCGGGGGCGGGGGGCAGATCCATGATTCACAAGGGTCCAAGTTTCCTGAAATGGCCCTAGCTGCCATCGGAACAGATCATACGTAGACTATAATGTGGCAGGCTGGTCTGGTTGCTGTGTATGGCAAAGCTACATACTGCTTTCAGGGATGGCTGGATCCTTGGAATAAAATAGATTGACTATATACCAGGATGTGCCAGAATAGAGAATAGAAAAAACTGAATCTCTAGGGTAAATTTATGTAAAATGCTTAAGTAACTTTGTGTCTCATGGGTATGGTTTAGAATAAAAAATGATTAAAAGCCAAGAAAACAATGGTGGTGTAAAATGTTTGCTTTTAGGTAGCAGTAAAAAAACCAAATATGGAAATAAAAGCTGTAAGAAAAGCATAAATAAACTAGTATCATTGGGTCTTAAATTCTAAATTGATGAAAAAAATCATATAAATACTTCTAAATGAGCTGTTTTATGCATTAGGTAGTAATTACCACATTATTGAAGTTAAATAAGTCCATGTGCTTAAAAATAGCAGTGAAGATTGGCATAAACCTTGGGTTTAAGATTTAAACTGGGCATTGTCTCATAGAATGTCAGACTGAGAGCCATATTTTGGGGAAATGATTAATAAGAGTTGAGGAAATTGACTAATAGCTTCCATGAAGCCAGAAATCTGTTCCGTAAATTTTTTTTCTGAAGTCCTGTGTACTACCAGATTTTTTTTTTTCAGCCCTTTTAGGTTGAATCATGTAAGAAAAGTTATTTTAGGAAAATAATTAAAAATTTGTATTTACTATTTCCATATGTTTATATATGAAATGTAGGCAATTATAGCTTAACTAATTTAGGCTTGGAAAAAGCCATATGTGGATATAGAGAGCTTGTTCAACCTAATAAAATTTAATTTTTTAAAAAAGATTTTATTTATTTTAGAGAGCGAGCGAATACAATCAGGGAGGGGGGAGGGGCAGGGGGAGAGGGAGAAGCAGACTGCCCCTGAGTAAGGAGCCTGACTCAGGGCTTGATCCCAGGTCCCTGGGATCGTGACCTGAGCTGAAGGTAGATGCTTAATCAACTGAGCCACCCAGGTGCCCCTGAAACTTAAGTTTTATCTTTTTGCAACTTGCTAAAAATAAGCCCATCTCTATAAGAACAAAAATAACTATTACACATCAGGATTATCTAAAATCATGTAAAATAGCAAGATATCTTCAAACTGGAAATGGAGGAACAGAGATGAGGTGGGCCAAAAAAAGGGTGAAAGGAGAATTTAAAATCACTCAGGAGTGAGGAGAAGATAGACAAAAAAGATATCTTTAAGTTATTTGGCAGTGGTCAAGACCCACACAGCAGGAAGAAAGACTAGGTGTCACAGTATAATTGGAGAAAACCAAGGAAGAGAAGAACTATGAGCATCAGGAAAATAGGGGAGTGGAATATGGGATGATTAAGGCTGATTCTTAAGCAGATACCTATTGACTTGACTTGGTTGTTTGATAGCAGAGATGGAGAATTCTGTGTAAAAAACACATTGATTGTGGAGAATACTGGATGTCATTAATTTATAGTGAATAAAAAATGTGACATGACACCCATATAAAATCTGAACATATAAGCCAATAATAACAAGCAAATACATAAATGTACGACTTAACATAAAAGTTAAAATGACAACAAATATTTAGATAAAAAGTGTGCATTTAAATGCAAATATGGACCCCATATGACTCTAATACTTTCATAGAAAAAAACAGAGTGCTTTTATGAGTATTTTTGTCTTTACAATATATGACAGGAAGAAAAGACACAATTTTGATTCTAGATGAGAGCTCAGTGGACTAGTTAACTAAACTAAAAAAGCTATATGTTTCTTCAAGCAATCATTGTTTCTGGTTCATTGACTAGAGAGAAATCTTTTTCAGACAACTGAAAATTTCTTTATTCAGACACATCTGTGAAATCACTTTTCTCTTGAAAGATAGAAAGACTTTCCAGGATAATGTGTAGAAAGGAGTCCTTTTAAATAGAATACAAGATTTACTATTCTACATGTACCTTCATGTCAATTTTTAAAAATGAGGAATGAAGAGAATATATGCTTGCTGTTTATTAAGTGTTAAAGGAATTTTTATCGCTTGCTGATTTTCAAAGATGAGTAACAGAACTGTAGATGAAGTGGTAGACTTTAGGGCTTGGATCTGGTTATCTTTAATGTGGGAAAGAGCAAGTACTCTTAGCTTTGTTGACTTAAGAATTCCACCTAGAAGGAGGTTACAGAACCTCCAGAATTTGCGTGTATTATAATTTCATAAAGCCTTCATAACTTTAACATTTTGGGGGGTGTGGGTTGAACACAAAACTTAACTGATTGTAAATATTACAGATGTAAACTGCATTCAATTTTGGTGAAGCCGTAGAAATTTATGAATGAGATAGAAGACACGAATTGAGCTCTGCTGGTTTAGATCTCTCTGGTTTGGGAGCATATGGGGAGCAATTTAAAAGCAGGTGCTTGTAGTTCTTGTTTTCAGAATGACAACATGCACACAAAAGCTATTTAAATCCCCTCTGTTATACGAAGTCCAAATATCTTAAATCCAGTAGATTGAAAAAAAATACTTCCTACTTTGAGCCCAATAATTTTGACAAATTGGCTGAGCCTTGTTTTCCAGGGAAATGATACATTTATCTATGATCCAAAAGGAAATCTGTTCCTTTCATTTTTCAATGTGTGGTACAAATGTGTTTAGAGTATGCATTATGTATTTATTTTTGGGAATACTTCTTTGCCAATGGGCATGCCTTATATCAAAGATGGGTGTGTCAGCAGCAGATGTTTAAATTATACTTCTGCTCTGTAGCAAGTAAAATCATTTTTGAGTGTCAAAATAGATAAATACAACAGTTTAACTGATATTTCCCAACTAGAATCTAACCTGAAGAATTTTAATATGAGACAAAGAAAGAGAACTCAACACGTTTTATAAGAAGGAATTGCCTCATACACATAAAGAATGACTTTCCTCAGCCAGTCTAAATGGGATGGTTACATGTGATCAAGGGCATTTGGTGAACGATAATCTGAAATTGGGAAAATATGTTGAATAGCATGGTATAGGACACTGAAGATAGATTAAAAATTATTGGATCATTTTTATGGAATGGTTCTTGTACCTAACATGTTTGTGTCCCTTTGCTACTGGGTTTTATATACAAGGATTATTAAACTGGAACAAACAATTTGTCTCTACATTATTATCAGTACGATTAGCTCATCAGTGGGTTATCCCACTTAGGTATTATTTGTGGCCATTTTTCACTTCTGGATGTCATTGCTCCCAGAGCTTGGCATGCTCCCCAGCCACACTCACTTGGTCAGAATATGTTGTAAGCTATGCTGGATCAACTGTTGTGTTTTTTTTTTTTAAAGATTTTATTTATTTATTCGACAGAGATAGAGACAGCCAGCGAGAGAGGGAACACAAGCAGGGGGAGTGGGAGAAAGAAGCAGGCTCATAGCGGAGGAGCCTGATATGGGGCTCGATCCCATAACGCCGGGATCACGCCCTGAGCCGAAGGCAGACGCTTGAAACCGCTGTGCCACCCAGGCGCCCCTGGATCAACTGTTTTCTACCAGTACTTTATACTCGTGTTCCCTTCTAGACTATGCAAGTTGAAGACTATGCAGTATGAAGGCTTTTCTGGGATCAACAATACTTATATTTAGAACTGTCAGAAAATTGACTTCTTCAGCAAATTATTTCAGTTTAACTCATTTATGATTGCTATGATTCAGGTAGGTTTGGGTTCAGTTACTAAAAGAAAAAGCCATAGAAACCTAACTGAGCTCTGTTTCATTCCTGACATTCCTAGGAGGGAATTGGAACGTTACAGAGTTAAGAGAGAGAGAGAAAGAGATATTAATTCTACTTCTCTAGCAAAAAGTTCCCATTTCTCTTTGATCACTCTTTATTTCCAGTGCTTTTATACAAAAACCATATGATGAATGCAAATTTACAGGAGAAAAAAAATACTACTTTATAAAGACATTAGAGAAGTTATGTGGGGATCTTTTCTCTTTTGACCGACACTAGACTTCAGAAACATGCAAACAAAGGAATTGTTCTAAAAGGATTTTTAAATGACAATTCATATTGGTAATAACTTAAGTACAGTTCAGGGTGTGTGCATATGATATAATTACAGTGACTATAATGAACTATAATTGTGTAAATATATGTGTATATGTATGTGTGTGTGCATTTATTTCTTAAATCATTTAGTGAAATGGAAATCAAGACTGTGCATCCAGAAGTTGTTAGAGAGGGATCATGTTTTTAAAATTGTTGATATCTAAATTCAGGAGATCTGATCATCTCGAATAGCTTAAATCCTGGAAATTCTAGGTAGATAATATCATATTTGAACCTAGATTTTAAGGTAGATAGCATCCAGTTGGTGTTAGATAATCTGGGTTCTATCCTCAGATCCAAATGCCCTCTACGAGTAGCATTAAATCTCCTTTGGTGGCTAGTGTATGAAGAATTTCCTTGATATTTTTCAGTGTCTGCTTGTTTTGTCTTTCAGGGAGTTTGTCCTGTGTACATGGCTTTTAGTCACCCATGTTACTCCGAATTGTGGAATTGATCAAATTTCTTAATATTTTCTCCTACGATACTGTGAAATTGTCTCAACAAGAAGGACTTTGTCCACTAAATATTTGGAAAAATTCTTCGAGGTTAGGTAAATGTAGAGGTGGTAAAATATATTTTGTTCTTTACTTATAATCACCATAATTTTATTTTGGGAAGCTTTTGCCTTGTGAATGTAATTCAGTCAGTATCAGTGATTAGTAGGTATGTGCTGCTGGCTGACTGCTGTTTGGTGGCATATATGGTTAAACTTTATTCCAGTGAGTGTTCATATGTTCTTAATGAGAGACCATAGAGAAAGTTCAGAGACCTCAAGTCAAACTATAATAACAACTCTAAAAACAACAATGTAATGCAGTAGAGAGAAGATTGGACAGAGACAATCTGGAGACCTGTTTGATTTCTACTTTTGTCTTTAACTAGCTTCCTCTAGGGAAAGTCATTTAACCTCTCTAATTTTTTTCCTTATGTGTGCAGCAAAGGGTTTGAGTTTAGATAACCTCTGAACTCCCTTCTAGTTGTAATATTCCATCATTCTGTATTAAGTACCAATTTGTTATTTAATTGGCCTCCTGCCATCTTGCCATTTATTTAAATACCAAGATTCTTATGTAAGTATATTAGTAGCCCAGAATAGTGGCTGATTGGTTCCTCAGGAAGTCAGCTATGGAATTTTTTAGGATTTTGTTTTGGTACTTGTATAGTCAGGGTTCTCCAGATAAACAGAAGCAAAAGGAGGAATTTTTTTTAAGGATTTTATTTTATTTATTTTTTTAAAGATTTTATTTATTTATTTATTTATTTATTTATTTGAGACTGAGAGAGAGAGCATGAGCTGGGGGAGAGGCAGATGGAGAGGAAGGGGCATACTCCCCTCTGAGCAGGGAGCCTGATATGGGGCTCGATCCCAGGACTCTGGGCCCATGACCAAGGCAGATGCTTAACCAACTGAGCCACCCAGGTGCCTCACCAACAGGAGAAATCTATATGTATATGCGTATGTATGTGTATATCTATATCCATATCCGTGTGTGTGTGTGTGTGTGTGTGTGTGTGTGTATGTATATATATGTATATAGTGAGCCAACTCCTCATTCTATATATAGAATTGGCTCATGTGATTATGGAGGCTGAGTAGTACAGACCCAGGAAAGCCTATGATAAAGTTGCAGTCAAGTCTGAAGGCCTGAGAACTATGCTATTCAGGCTTTCAATGGATTAGATGAGGCCTACCTGCACTGGGGAGGGCAGTCTGCTTTTCTCAGTCTCCCAATTCACATGTTAATCTCATCTAGAAACACCCTCATAGACGTATGCAGAATGTTTAACCAAATATCTGGGCACCCTGTGGTCCTGTCAAGTTGACACATAAAATTAACCATCATAGGATTGGAAGTTTCAACTATAAGGAAAAATTGGAAGAAACTTCTTTAAAATGATCTACATCATTAGTTGACTACAACTGGTGCTTTTGTTTTTTTCCTCCCAAGTTATTAGAAAATCATAGTAATGTAAACTATACTAAAAAAAAAACATTGGGATGTCCCTAGAAAACAGAAATAGCATGGCTCAGGAGAAAAGCAGCAGCTGATATTGTGAATGTTTGTGGAAGTAAGATGATTAAATAAAAATCAGAGACTGGCATGGACGAAATGTCAATTTTTGGTTAAAAAAAAAAGTAGAAAAAATTACATAAAGATTAAAATAACTCTTCTTAAGCAAAGGCTTTTGGAAAATTATAACCTGAGAGGTGGGGTTAGTAAGATGTGAGGAATGAACTGTGGTCTCTTCAGTCTTGCCTGGTCAGATAACTATCGTCTTGAACTCAGGGGAAAAATGCATATTCATCTATTGTTGTAGCTTGGTATTATAGAAAGAGTCCTAGGAGAGAAGCCAAAAATCCTGATCCATGGCCTGGAGTTTCTACATAAATTTTTTAAAAATTTTAATTCCATTAAAAATTTAATTTCTTTGTATCTCAAGTCCTCATGTGAAATGGCAATAAATTAATAACTGCCCACCCACCATACAAACAAATGTAAAGTAATAGTGATATTTTCTTTGCTATAGACTTTTTGTTTGTTTGCCTTAAACATTTTCTAACAAGAACAAGGATTAGTGGAGTGATGTTTATTTGTTCCTTACTATAATGTTTGTTTTATGTTGACATGATATTTTAAAAGAAACAATGGAATTTTGAAAAATTAATTTTGTTTCATTTAAAGCTGAATAAGATGAAAGGAAATTGGCTATTTTCATATATTTTCCTCTGGAAATATCTAGTTAGGAAAAAAGTGGCAATTTTTGAGCTACACTCATTATTAACTACCATCTGAAGAATCTTTTTATAACTTTTTGAAGCCTAAATTTTAATGCTGAAAGATCTTTTAATTCTACTTTAGGAAGAAATATGATAAAAAGTTTAAGATCAAAAAGAGAAGGAATAGGTGGAAGTGCAGTGAAATAATTGATACAGAAATCAGGGTGCTGGTGCATCTTTCCCACTCCTTGAAGCTGGGCTTGGTCATGACTTGCTTTGTCCAATAAAATCTGATAGTTACTATGTGGCAGTTACAGGCCTAGGCTTCAAGATGCCCTCATGAGTTTCTTTTCTTTCTTTCTTTCTTTCTTTTCTTTCTTTCTTTCTTTCTTTCTTTCTTTCTTTCTTTTCTTTTCTTTTCTTTTCTTTCTTTTCTTTCTTTTTCTTTCTCTTTTCCTTCCTTCTTCTTCTTCTTCTTCTTCTTCTTCTTCTTCTTCTTCTTCTTCTTTCTTTCTTTCTTTCTCTTTCTTTCTTTTTTCTTTTCTTTTCTTTTCTTTTCTTTTCTTTTTTTTCTTTTCTTTCTTCTTTTCTTTCATCTCTGCCATCACCATGAACAGGACATGCTTTCACCACCCCTGTGGTGCTCCACCCCTTGTTCACTGTGGAGCACCCCTTAGATCACTGTGGAGTACCATCCCTGAGATCACTGTGGAGTACCACCCCTGAGATCACTGTGGAGCACCACCCCTGAGATCACTGTCCCCAGAAATACAGCTTTAATCTGCAGCTTTTCAGCTGAGCTCAGGTGCAGGAGAACAAATTATCATTCTTTAAAGTCACTGAGGTCTTTTTTTTTTTTTTTTAAAGATTTTGTTAATTTGAGAGAGCATGCGTGCAAGAGCAAGCAGGAGCTGGGGCAGAGGGACAAGGAGACTCCTCGCTGATCAGGGAGCAGGATGAGGGATGATGATGTGGGGCTCAATCCCAGGACCCTGGGATCATGACCTGAGCTGAAGTCAGACACTTAACTGACTGAACCACCCAGGTGCACCTAAAGTCACTGAATTTTAATGTGGTTCCTTATGTAACAAGAGCTCACTGTATGAGGGTGAAAAATTCCTTTAGGACAAGGAGTATGTCTTACTCATATTTAGGTTGTCAGGTACCCAGGTACTCAAGTAGCATATTGTGTGATAAATTTAATAAATACAGAAAATTACAAGAACAATATAATGCCATCTGGAATTAACATTGTTATTTTTTTCCCAATTGTATTATTAACATAATGCCCTTTTGATTTTTCCTGAGTCAACTACTGTCATGAAGTTTTTTTTTTTTAAAGATTTTATTTATTTATTTCACAGAGAGTGAGACAGCGAGAGAGGGAACACAAACAGGGGGAGTGGAAGAGGGAGAAGCAGGCTTCCCGCTGAGCAAGGAGCCTGATGCGGGGCTCATCCCAGAACGCTGAGATCATGACCTGAGTTGAAGGCAGACGCTTAATGACTGAGCCACCCAGGCCCCCCATATTCCACAGTTTTTGATTCAGTGTTGTTTTTGTGATCTGTGTTTGTGAATATACTTAGATTTCATTCATTCATTTTATTGGTTATATAGTATTCGTTTCTATAATTTATTTATCCATTCCCCTCTTGATGAATATTTAGGATGTTCCTAGAATTTTGTAAAAGCAAATAAAGCTGCAGTGAACCTTCTATACTTGTCTGGAAAAAACTGTTACTGGGACATATGTGTAGGAGTTTCTCTAGGGTATGTATCTGATTAGAATTGCAAAGGCCATAGGATATTTTTGTTGTCAACTCTACTAGAAATTGCAAGATTGCTCTCCAAAGTAATTTTATACTCCTATCTCAATATATGAGACACTCTATGGCCCCAATCCTTCCCAAGTATTGTTTTAAGTTTTTGCTAATATAATGTATATGAAGTAACATATGTTTCATTTCACATTATTTCGAGAAGCACTTTTCCAGATAAATATTTGTCAGTATATATTTGGGCTCTTCTAGTTAAATTTGCTTATTTTGCCTTTAGGATTTTGTTCTTGTTGTTGTTTTTCCTTTTCTTTTTGCTTTCTTAGATTTCTTTACGCGTCCTGGCTGTAGTTACTTTGCAATGTATATTGCAAATATTTTCTTGTCGATGTCTTCTATTTTAATTTTTTATTGGTGTCTTTTGTAGGGAGCCTCTGAGGTAACTCTCAATGATCACTACCTCCTGGTATTCCAGACCTTGTGTAATCTCTTATCCTTGGGTGTGGGCTGGATTTACCGGTTCACTTCTTAAAAACAGACCATGGGAAAAATGATCACTTCTGAGAGTAGGTCAAAAGACAACTGTGACTTCCATCTTAGGTTCTTCCACTGTATGCATGCATGTTTTACTTGTTCTGGTGGGAGTCATGTTATGAGTAGTCCAATGCAGGGACCTGTATTTTGAGGAACTGAAGCCTTTTGCCAAATATCCAAGTAAATGAACTTGGAAGTAGTCCAAGTAGTCTTCAGAGACTGCAGCCTGGCTGACACCTAGACTGCAAACTTAAGAGAAATCCTGAGCCAGCATTGCAAAGCTAAGCTATCTATCTAGCTATCCTAGATTCCTAATTCTGAGAAATTATGTGAGATAAATGTTTATGGCTTAACCTGCAAAGTTTTGGGGATAATTTGTTAAGCAGCAGTAGATAACTAGTATCTTTTGTCATAGGAATTTTAAATTTTGGTGTGATGAAAGAAATCAATATTTAATTTATGAATTTTTTTGTCAGATAAATTCTAGCCTTAAATTTATGAAGATACTTGTCTGTGTTTTCTTTGAAAGCCTTTTCACATGAATTCCTTTGTTATATTTTACTTTCATATGGGTTACAGTATAATAAGGTTTTATATTTTTTGTCAGATAATCTTGTGGAATTGTCAACAACAGTTGACATTTTTAAAATATCTTCTTGATTCTCTTGGGGTTTCTGTGTAAAAAACATGTAATAAGCACATAATGATTATTTCAAATGTTCCATTCTGCTATATTTTAAAAATCACCTTTATTAAGATATTGTTTACATTATAATTAATCAGTTTTAAAGTTTTAATGAGTTTTGACATGTGTACATTATGTAATCAGCACTCTAATCATGACATAGGACATTTATATAACCCCTAAAAGGTCTTTCATCCCTCTTTGCAATTAATTGCCTCCCTCTGCCCTTAGTTCTTGGCAACCACTGATCTTTTTAGCACCATAGTTTTAACTTTTCTGAAGTTTCATATAAATGAACATGCACTATGTGGTCTTTGTGTCTGGCTTATTTCACTTAATATAGTGTTTTGAGATTCCCACGTCAACGAGTATTATCAGTAGATGTTTCCTTTTTATTGCTGATTAATATTCCATGATATGGGCATACTACAGTTTGTTTATCCAAAGAAGATTGATGTTTGAATTGTTCCCAGTTGGTGGTTACGAACAAATCACCGAAGATGATTCAAATTCAAATCTTCATGTGGATATATATTCTCCTATTTCATGAATAAATACGTAAAAGGATTTGTGCATCAAATGATAAGTGTATATTTAACTTTACAAGACACTACTAAATGGCTTTCCAAAATGGTTGTATGTTCTGAATCTCCACCAGCAGTTTGAGTTCCAGGTGTTCCATGCCCTTGCGAAAATATGGTCAGTTTGAATTTTAACCATTCTAATGTGTATGTAGTGGTATTTCATTGTGGTTTTATTTACATTTCCCTAATGACTAATGATGTTGAGTGTCTTTTCATGGTTTATTTGTCATGTGTATATTTTCTTTGGCACATTAGCTATTTAAATCTACTGCTCATTAAAAAATGGTGTTGTTGGTATTCATATTATTGCATTATAAAAGATTTTTATATTTTATATTTACAGGTCTTTTGTCAAATGTATGCTTTGTACATACTTTCTCCCAGAATATGGCTTGCTTTTTTATTTTCTTTACAGTATCTTATTAGTGTCTATAAAATTTAATTTTGGTATAGCTCAATTTATCACAATTTGTGCTTTTTGGTCCTATTTAAGAAATCATTGATTAACCTAAAGTCACTAAGATTTATCTTCTTCTTTAAGTTTTATAATTTTAGTTACACTTAGATTATATTCTACTTCAAGTTAATTTTTGTAATTGGTGTCTGCTGTGATTGAGTGCATTTTTTGTATACAGATAGGTATGCCAGTACCATTTGTTGAAAAGACTCATTTCTCCTTTGAATTCCTTTGGCACTGCTCAAAAATAAAATTGATCATAGATAGAGACATTTCAGATAGGTGCATTTCAGGACTCCCTATTCTGCTTCACTGATAGGAGATAAATATATATTTTTAAACTGCCAAAAGTATAAGAAGAAAATCAGAGAGGTCTCGTTAAGTTTTTGCTTACACAGTTTTATTTATTTTTTATTTTTTTATTTTTATTTTTATTTTTTTATAATAATTTTTTATTATGTTAGTCACCATACTTAGTCCTTAGTTTTTGATGTACTATTCCATGATTCATTATTTTCATATAACACCTAGTGCACCATGCAATATATGCCCTCCTTAGTACCCATCACCGGCCTATCCCAGTCCCCCACCCCCCTCTCCCCTGAAGCCCTCAGTTTGTTTCCCAGAGTCCATAGTCTCTCATGATTCATTCTCCCTTCTGTTTATCCCCCTTCATTCTTCTCTTCCTTCTCCTATTGATCTTCCTGCTATTTCTTATGTTCCATAAATGAGTGAAACCATATGATAATTGTCTTTCCCTGCTTGACTTATTTCACTTAGCATAATCTCCTCCGGTCCTGTCCGTGTTGCTGCAAATGTTGGGTAATCATTCTTTCTGATGGCTGAGTAATATTCCATTGTATATATGGACCACATCTTCTTAATCCAGTCATCTGTTGAAGGGCATCTTGGCTCCTTCCACAATTTAGCTGTTGTGGACAATGCTGCTATGAACATTGGTGTGCATATGGCCCTTCTCTTCACGATGTCTGTATCTTTGGGATAAATACCCAGTAGTGCAGTTGCAGGGTCATAGGGTAGCTCTATTTTTAAATTTTTAAGGGACCTCCACACTGTTTTCCAGAGTGGCTGTACCAACTTGTATTCACCAACAATGTAGGAGGGATCCCCTTTCTCCACATCCTCTCCAACAATTGTTGTTTCTTGCCTTGTCTATCTTTGCCATTCTAACTGGCGTAAGGTGGTATCTCAGTGTGGTTTTGATTTGAATTTCCCTGATGGCTAATGATTTTGAACATTTTTTCATGTGTCTGTTAGCCATTTGTATGTCTTCATTGGAAAAGTGTCTGTTCATATCTTCTGCCCATTTTATGATTTGTTTATTTGTTTCTCGTGTATTGAGTTTGAGAAGTTCTTTGTAGATCTTGGATACCAGTCCTTTATCTGTGGTGTCCTTTGCAAATATATTCTCCCATTCCGTGGGCTGTCTCTTAGTTTTTTTGACTGTTTCCTTGGCTGTGCAGAAGCTCTTTATCCTGATAAAGTCCCATAAGTTCATTTTATCTTTTATTTCTCTTGCCTTTGGAGATGTGTCGTGAAAAAGGTTGCTCTGGCCGATGTCATAGAAGTTGTTGCCTATGTTCTCCTCTAGAATTTTGATGGATTCCTGTCTCACATTGAGGTCTTTCATCCATTTGGAGTTTATTTTTGTGTATGGTGTGAGAGAGTGGTCAAGTTTCATTCTTTTGCATGTAGCTGTCCAATTTTCCCAGCACCATTTATTGAAGAGACTGTCTTTTTTCCACCGGATGTTTTTTCCTGCTTTATCAAAGATTAGTTGCCCAAAGAGCCGAGGGTCCATTTCTGGGTTCTCTATTCTGTTCCATTGGTCGATGTTGTCTGTTTTTGTGCCAGTACCATGCTGTCTTTGTGATCACAGCTTTGTAGTATAGCTTGAAATCTGGCAATGTGATGCCCCTAGCTTTGTTTTTCCTTTTCAACAATTCCTTGGCGATTCAGGGCCTTACACAGTTTTAAAAAATGTTTCTCTTTAATCTTTCTTGAAACCATAGTTGTCCATATTGTGATGTGAGACTCCTAAATTTTATTTCTTCTAAATGTATATGCAGTTACCACCTGTTATTTACTAATTTTGCCTCTGATTTCAAATATCACCCTATCTGAACATTTATATCTGTATCTATCTATCTATCTATCTATCTATCTATCTATCTATCATCTATCTATCTATCTATCTATCTATCTCTATCATACATATATGCACACACACTAAGTACATGGATTTCTGTTTTTAGGGTGTCAGTTTTGTTTTATTGCTCTAGTTTTCTGTTTCTGTACCCAATATCATGCTGTTTTAATGTATATTACTGTAGTTCTGATTTATGGTAGAGCAAATTTTTAAAAAATATTCTTCTTTTTCAAAAATTTCCTGGCTATCACTTCACATTTATTCTTCCAACTGATCTTTCTACATCTTGAAAAAGTATCTTGCTCCATGATTTTGTTCCTCAGTAGAGAACTGCTAACACTTTCCTTTTGAGAAAGGGTATGATTGATTTTTTTCAGCTTACTTACATTAAGAGAAAGAGACTCCGCAGGCTATAAAGGAATCAGGCAGAACAGGTTTGGGCATGTCTTCCCAGTGTAAACAGATCTGTCTACAGATGTGGTTCTGAAATAATGCGTTTAATAATAATACACTGTAATTAATGTGGTGTCCTCTGGCCCCTTGGCCCCTCAGCATCCCAGGAACTGTAACTCAAAGTGTGTTTTCCAAAGCAAAGGGCAGAAGGGTTTAATAAAGAGCAGAACTGTAGAACAGCTTGATTTCCTACATCTTCTACCACATGATTCAGAAATATTGTGTAAAGTATGTGAAACTAAAAGATGTTTCATATCTACTCAGAATTTCCTGATCATCTTCTGACTGTGGGAGCTTCAGAGTCAATAACTGCAAATTGGTTTTCATTATTACTTTTTCATCATTTTCCACTGACAGGTCTTAAGACCAATAGGAATTTTGATTGGTGTACTGAGTCTAAAATTTTCTGGCTTCTAACCAAACTTTAGGTATCATCTACAGTAATCTTTTGGGATGTGTTTTCTGCTACATGCCATGCTACCTCTGATAATGATGGTTTTTATGGCTTGAGATTCCAGGGTATTAAATATGGATACATCTTTCTTCAGGATGGATGTCTACCATCATACACTGATGATCATCATGATGTGTCTGCGGAGGTCATCTACCTTTAGAGAAGGACACAGCTGTGCTGCCCTAGCTCTGTTAAGCTATAATGCTATTGGGGCCTATTGCAGGAAGAGCAAGACTTTGTGTAGGAATGACAATGGGTGGGGCTTACAAGGCCATGGTTTCAAAGATAATGACAACATAATTTACAAACCCCAGATAGAATCTGGGTCCAGGAGGAGATTTTTTCCTGCTTAATACATTATTAACATTTTGTTTTCATTTTATATTATCTGCATAAGCATATTTTAGATATCAGAATAATCTATTTTTGTACATACCATAATACTTAATAATGCATACCATTTTCATATTTAACTATTTCTAATATTTTGTTCTTTTAAAAAAACCTGTTGAGTATATTCAAACATAGTGTTTGTTGCTTACCAAAACTGTTTTACAATTTTCAGTCCTACTAGCAAATAAGATATGAGACTATCAGTTTCAATATAACCCTTATCAGCATCATATTTTAATTGAGTTTTAATTTAGTGAGTGAATATTATTTGTCATTTTATTCTACATTTTTGTTACTAGGAAGATCAAGCATGCTCATATACACTTATCACTTGTATTGTTTCTTTTGTTCAGAATATCACAAAAGCAATATTATTTAATCTAGATTTAGACAGATGGTTGAGATTTTGCAAGATAAGGGAGAAAGGATATTCCTGAATAAAGTTCAACAGAAAGTTGAAAAGTCCACAGAAGTGTGTAAAATATGGGGTGCAAGTGTTTGCGAATACAATATATTAGGTATTATTCTGTTCTTTGTGTTTATTTTATTGATTTTTAGGAACTCTTTATATAACAAATATGTTAAGCATTTATATCTTAGCTGCTGCACAATTTTCCCTACTTTTTGTCCTTTTAAATTTCTCAAAAGATGTGCATGACAAAATACTTTGTGAAATAGAAGTAATTTTTAAAATTTATTTTATAAGATAGATTGATGATTTACTATTTCTGGACAATATTCTTACCTATGAGAATAAAGCCATACATAAAATGAGCAGAATATCTGACTCTGAAGAGTTTACATTCCAGCTGACTGGGATTGCAAAAGCTAAAATTAAATATATAATATGTCATATTATGATTATTGTTACAAAGAAAAATTAATCTGGGTATGGGGCTGTCTGGCTGGAGTACAGTGAGTAAGAGGAGAATGGAAGATGATGAAGTCAAAGAAGATCAGGAGGACAAACTAAATGAATTAGAGCTGTTTAGGCAAGAATTGGTTATTAACTGAGAGAGGAAGCCATTGGAAAGTTCTGAGCAGAAGTCATGTGATCCATCTTGCAGGATAAAAGGATTCCTATGGCTGCTATGTGGAGAAAAGTCTTCAGGGGAATCAAGGGTAGAAGAAGATAAATTAGTAGGAGGTTGTTTAATAATATAGGAGAAGAGAAACTACACTGGCCCAAGGTAGTAGCTGTGAAGGTGGTAAGAAGTGGTCAGATTTCGTGTATATCTCAAAGGCAGAGCTGAAAGAATTGGTTTGGATGTGGTGTGTCAGAGTAAGAGGAGTGTTAGGAATAATTTCACAGTTTAAGGGAAGATGATAATTAATTCAAAGAACAGACTTGTGATTTATTGGAATGAAGGAAACATCCATATTAGGATATTTGTGGTGCTGGGGAAGGAAAGTAAAAATTTGTTTTTGGACATGCATATTACACTTTAGATGCTTATTAGATATCACAGGAGATGTCAAGTAGAAAATGGGATGAGTCTTGGGTTCAGGGGAGAGGTCTGATTTGGAGATTGTTCACATATAGCCAACATTTAAAGGCAAAGGACTAAATGAGATCACGTAAGGAAGCAGAAGTTCAAGAACTCTGTGTGTTGTGTGTACCTTTATCAATTAAACAATTATATACTGTAATAAAATGAAGCACAATGGTCCACATTGACTCCCTCCCAAAAGTTGATTACTATTCCTGCTATTTTCTGTATTCAAGACAGGTACTCTCGTATAAAATTTAGCTATATGAAGCAATTTTAGAATTACAGAATTTTAAATTGGAGTGACCTTGGAGATAATTTTTTTTTATAATCAAGAAGTTAAAACTCAGGCAAATCATTTTCCTCAAGGTCATAGTGTAGAACACTGTGTGCAACAGTATGATTTCATCTTTATGATTTTAATCCCCATTGGAGATTTTAACATTTAAGGTTATATGTGACGTGGATGGAACAGAGATAAGAAGAGTTTGAAAGCAGACATGATGTTTAAATCTTTCAAGTCAGTGTTGTATGGGAGCCAGTCTTTAAGGGTTAGTCATCTAGAAATAAGGTCCAGAATTAATATCTATAACGAGGTCCTTTTACTGGATTTCTAACCAATCTCATTTTGTTGTTCTTTATTATTTCTTAGATATGTCAGCAACCAGGTCACTTTTCCCTTTTGAAAAATAACTACATAACTATGATAGAAAATGAATTTTTTTTCCTTGGTGTTGAAGATACTAAGATACAAAATAGATGTCAGTGTCTAGTTATGTTTCACACTGTGTAAAAGCTACATTGGGTGAAAATTTATATGTAGAACAGACTGGATTTTTGGGTAACAAAATGTACTGAAGAAAATTTAGTATGAAATTGATGTTAGTATCAAACTCTTCAGGTTGCCAGAGAAAATTAAAATATTTTCTTACTGTTTATTCTACTCCTAGGTAAGGGGCAGAGAATATATCTCTCTCCCTATATTTCTCTACAAGGACTTTCATTCCATTCCCAAGCAGGGAATAGTTTTGGTATAAATTTTCCAGCTTCCACTCTGTTCATTTATCTTTCTGGGGAAAGCCCAGTGTCCATGATCCCTCCATTGGATGTTGGTTAATGGTGCTTTTAAGATACAAGCATTGCCTCTCTCTCTCTCTTCAGGTGGCAAGCAAATGGCTCCAAGGTCACAACTTGGGGGAACATGATGGGAGAACTAAGCATACCAGAAGTCATGTATTTGGGTGAGTCATCTTTTATTTCTTTCATACTCTGTGTCTATCTCACAAGTTGGGGAGAATCCCTAGAGCAAGAGCTGTGATTAATTATACACAAATTTTTAACATCTCAAATTATCCATTTATGTGCTAGATACCATACTTTTCTTGGAAATTCCGTAAGTGTGAGATTATTATTTAGTGGCTGGGCCAGAAGACCACCAGGCAAATCATCCCTCTTATGAGTCCTGGAGGAATGGATAAAGAGATATGGAGCAGCCAGAGTTTACAGAATCCTAGGGTTGGTTCTTATTTGACAGACATTGAACAGAAGAGTATTAGGGTGGAGTGAGAGAAAATCATTGCCAAAAGAAACATCTTCTTAATGAAAATAATAGATTTGTTGAGTGCATTCTTTATATTAGTGTTGACTTTCTTGACTTTTGAGTGAAATATAAAAAATTCTGATGTTAGAAGTGAGAACAAATTTTCCAAAGAAGTGGTTAGGGGCATGAGAACACAGAGGATAAAATGTTTGGTAACATTCGTGGCAACATCTGCAAGCAAATTTAAAATAAATTAAAAAAAATAACAAAATAGAAACATTTCCTACTACTCTTACACAGACACATAATTTTAAACTACTTTACTTGAAAAAAATTATTTAAATTTGTGTTGATAGAGGTTGATAATTTCAAAAATGTGCTTTATAGCTCTAGTGGTTTTGAATTATGAGTACCCAAAAAAAGATTTTGAATATTTTGAGTTAGAAAATAATAGAATGATTGTTACCCATTTTGCATTCTTATTACTTAAAAATGTCAATTATAGGGCCTAAGTTGTACTGTTTTGTGGTACCATGAGCATGAGCAATTTGCCTAGGAAAANCATGAGGGCATGAGCAATTTGCCTAGGAAAAGAGTAAGTTGTTATTTTACTTTATAGTTTCCTACCTCAAAATATCAAGGTTACTCCTATATAGCATGTAGGCTTTGAGTTTGGAAACTTCAAAGAGGTTTTTGAGTTTACTGTCTTCATGTCTTTGATTGTTGAATTGAAAGGGCTGTCTGTAGTTGGTATTGAGTGGGCAGTCACACCCAGAGGGCAGCTTACCCTCCATCTGGCAAAGCTCTTGGAACTTTAATATGTTGTCTGTCTGAAATACCGATCTGTTCTTTTTTTGTGCGAGCAACCACTTTACAGCTCTTCCTCCAAAGTGACTACTATGTAATACATGATTATTCATCATGAATGGCATAGCATGGCAAATTATTGTTGGAAGTCCTAGTATGCTGAGAAGAGCTTAAGAGTATATATGCAACATTTCCTCTGGAAACACAGAAATCTTTTATTTGCGTGAGCTAATAATTTTTCTTTTTCTTTTTTCCTAAAAGCAATCAGCATGCAGGAAAGGATTTGCTTTATAAGGGGAATCAAAAGTATGCAAAAATATCTAAATTGTAATGTTATAAATTAGTATCTTAGAAGAATTTTCTAATTCTTGGTGTTATTGTCTAGTGGATAATGGAATGGATAGTTTAAGTGACATATTGGGAAGTGCAAGACATCCAAAAAGGAAAAAAAAAATTAGGTAAAGAAAGGTTATGGCCAGCAAATGAGGTAAAAATGAAAACCTAAACAGTGTTCTTTTCTGGTTTGGATAATAGTAGAAAAAAAGAGACATGAATCCAGATTTAAAAAATAATATTATAATAGTGATTAGTTATGCTTTATGGGTGGTTTTTATTGCTTTGACATCAAAGCAACTGTTCCTTTGAATTTGACAAATGGAAACTGAGTTTGGGACACTTATTTTAAAATAAATATTTGCTTTTGTTACTTTTAAGCTTTATGTAATGGACTTTGATATGATTTAGTGAAAATAAATTGATGAATGAATGATGTTGTGATATCTGTTTGCATTCCGTGGAAGAAAAAGGTATTATGAAGATAAGGTTATAGAAGCAGTTATCTGGATATTTATTTAGTTATAATTGAAAAATGATTGGACTCATGATTGATGCATTGTCTCACTTTAGCAATTTTTTGAGGAAATGTTTGAAAAAAATATTTAATTGGTTTTGAGTTATGTGAGTGTGGAAGAGTACAGATTTTTCACTTTTAAAGCAATCAAAAATACTTTTTTTCCTTGCTCTTTTGTGCACCATACCAAAAAGAACTTTATTTTAGGATTTAGAGCTTTCTAGGAGATTGGGCCTCATCAAGCATAATTTTTTCTAGGTAACTTCTAAGGGTAAAGATGTTGTAAGACATCTTATTTTTTTTATAAAATACATGGTAACTTCACATGACTAGACTTATATAAATATAATGACTATGGAGTTTCAAAAACATATAGCATTATTTGATATTTATCTGTGGTTTTGTGCTACTTTTTTTTTTTTTGAAGTGGATAACTATACTTTTCTGGGGGGATTGTTTTCCCCTCATCTTTTTTTTCTTTTCTTTTCTTTTTTTTTTAAAAGAAGATACCACCTTTACAAATAAGCTGGAACAAATGTTATACTGCTTTAGGAAGGTAACATGTATTATCTCTCCATCGCCATGGAGCACTGCAGTTAAGAGTGTTTCGAGTACAACACATTCTGCCAAAATCTGTGTAGCTTAAACAATCGTAATATAGTTCTTTTTTTAAGATTTTTTAATTTCTTTATTCAACAGAGATAGAGACAGCCAGCGAGAGAGGGAACACAAGCAGGGGGAGTGGGAGAGGAAGAAGCAGGCTCATAGAGGAAGAGCCTGATGTGGGGCTCGATCCCATAATGCTGGGATCATGCCCTGAGCCGAAGGCAGACGTCTGCTTAACCGCTGTGCCACCCAGGCGCCCCAACAATCGTAATATAGTTTTAAAACTTAATCTAAAATGTCAGNTCATAGAGGAAGAGCCTGATGTGGGGCTCGATCCCATAACGCCGGGATCACACCCTGAGCCGAAGGCAGACGTCTGCTTAACCGCTGTGCCGCCCAGGCACCCCAACAATCGTAATATAGTTTTAAAACTTAATCTAAAATGTCAGGTATTTCGTAGAACCAACTTTAAAATGTACTCACTAGCAATGTAGATCCTATCACTGAGAATGATTAATTAGCACCTCATTGATAAGTTATTTAACTGATTTTTGTTCAACAACTACATACTGAGTATTGATCATTTAGTACTGTGCTAGGAACTAAGTATATAGTGGTAAAGCATAAAATCATTAGAAGAGTTTCAGATAAAAATATTCTCTCCACCTTTATTCTCCCAAATTTTTCTTTTCTTTTCTTTTTTCTCTTTCCTTTCCTTTCCTTTCCTTTCCTTTCCTTTCCTTTCCTTTCCTTTCCTCCTTTCTNTTTCCTTTCCTTTCCTTTCCTTTCCTTTCCTTTCCTTTCCTTTCCTTTCCTTTCCTTTCCTTTCTTCCTTTCTTTTTT
>NC_048222.1:124759000-124772574 GCF_002007445.2 Ailuropoda melanoleuca
CCTCCCTCCTTCCCTCCCTCCTTCTTTCCTTCCTTCCTTCCTTCCTTCCTTCCTTCCTTCCTTCCTTCCTTCCTTCCTTCCTTCCTTCTGTTTAGACTTGTTTAACATAGTGGTTTGGATAGCAACAGGAAATAGTTACAAAGAGAAATGACTGTGGAATCAACAGAAATGGGTTTGAGGACTAGCTATATCATTTATTATCTTCCTGATAAGAGCAAATTACTTAATCTTTCCATGACTCCACCTTGTTATCTTAGTGCCTAATGGCAGCCTAGAATTTCTAAATGCAATGCAAAGAGACCACGATCAAAATTTGGTTGGAGGAGGGGCCTCTGGAGCTTATCTTGGGACAGCACTGACAGAGAAAGCACATTTATTTTTGCTTAGGTTGTACGTTTGTTTGGGATGGACTGATAGAGATTATGGGGGATGCTTAATCTCTCCTAAATGACCCCTGGGCATAGCCACTATCAGGACCTAGCCCAGCATGCAGAATTTTGGATAACTCACAAACAGTGCTGTGTCCAGGATCACAAGAGATATAATGGGAAATGGCATATATATGTAGGCATACACACACACATATTTTATAATTACTTTTTGGAAATCATAGTCTAGAAGGGCAAGTCACTTAAGAGCTTGGGGGAAAGTTCTCTTCCTAAGCCTAAACACTATACTTTTTTAGGAATCAGGTTTGTGGACCCAGAAGCCTCAGTTAGTTTCTTCTCAAATAGGGAGTAGTTGTATGATTCCCAGAGACCTGCTCTGAGTACATCATGTCTGGCTCATGCTAACTTCTCTCACAGGGGGAGAGATTTGTGAGGCATTTCGCACAAAGCAATTCATTGTTTGAGCGACTCATTCAGGAAATTGCTTTTGCAGATCTGGTCTCTCATTTTTGTCCAATCCTCTTGTATCTCTCTAGTATGTCTCCTTCTCTGTATCTCTAAAAGAGCATATAATGATTTAATTAGTCATTACCTGAAAGGCAGATTTAAAATGTATAAACTGTGACTCAGATGTACAGAAATATAACTTTATTTTTCTGTAGCTGTGCCAAGAGCATTCTTTATGATGAATGCAGAAAATGCTTAATCTTGGCCACTTCCTCTTAGGTATCATAGAATGTAGAGCAATTCAGAACACAGTTACATGGCCAGTTGGGTCACTGAGCTCTTCAAGGGCAGTGAATATGCTTTAGGTCTGTATCTCTAGCACCTAGGAGATTATCTGAGAAAAGAAAGATTTTCAGTAAATGTTTATTCATGTGAAAGTATTCTTCAATTTTAAGTTTTCGATGTGCTCAGTATGACATACTAAATCACTATCAGAAAAATTTGCTGGAAACAGGAGATAGATTTTTCTACTTGAGTTTTAAATGTTAGTGACACTCAGGGCTGGGTTTCTAGGTTCTCTTCCCTTCTCATTCTAATGCATTTTTCCCAACTGATCTCTATTCCTTTGCTTCCATTACCTTTCATATGCCACCAATGCCCAAATGAGTATCTCCAGGCCAGATCTCTCTTTTGAGTTGCAGACCCTTATATTCCGTGCCCATAGTCCTTTCTCCCAAATGAGACAGCATCTCAAATTGTGAAAGCTGAATTCATGGTATTAACCTTTAAATCTGCTTCTTCTCCAGTGTTCTGCAGGTCAGTAAAAGTACAGCACTTCAATCCATTTGCACACCTATTCATTCAACAAGTCTCTACTGTGTGTCTTCAATGTGTCTGGAACTCTGGTAGATAAAAGGAATGCAGTAATGAATATTGAGATCATCGTTGCTTCTCTCACTGATTTTTCAATTCTTTTCCTTATCTTTTGCCCCTCATACCTAATCTATTACCACATTATATCATTCTCTAGAAGACATATTCAAACAACCCCACTTCTTTCCATCTCTACTACTACTACCCAAGTCCAAGTCACCATTATCTAGTAATTTCCACATCATCCCCATAAAGTTCTTTTTGTTGTACCCATTCCTCCTCTCCTCCTCCTCCTCCTCCTTCTTCTTCTTCCTCTTCTTCTTTTTTTTTTTTTTTAAGCTCTACACTCAATGTGGGGATTGAACCATGACCCCAAAGAGCAAGAGTTGTGTGCTCTACTGACTGAGCCAGCCAGGCGTCCCTTGTTGTACCCATTCTTAACCCCACTTCTGTTCATTTTTTCCACTGCAATTATGGTAAAATTCCTCAGAGTCAGTCCTTATAACCTCATTCTATGGACTAACATTAGCCAGGAGCTTCCCATTACTCCTAGAATGTGTATAATCCTTAACATGACCCATAAGGACATGAAGAGTTTAGACACTAGTTATCTCTCTCCACTTTGGTCTTCTGCAGTGTTCCTCTTCCCTGTCTATGATAGAGCCACATGGTTTCTTACAGGGCCTTGAGGGGTTATACTCAATGAACTGCCTTCCCATTCCTGGACTTTTACCTGTGTTATTTCCTACTTGGAAAGTTCACTGCCCACTGCTCCTTGCTTCCAGCAGGGTAGCTCTCATACTCAGGGAAAAATCCTAATAATGCTTTTTATTCAGTGTCATTCCTCTGACATACTGCACCCTCCATGATAGCATGTCCTTATCTATTTTATCTATACTACCATATACTCGGCACTAGCACACCCCTTGGTACACAGCAGCTGTGTGATAAATATCTGTTGAATGGATAAATGAATTAATGTTAAATATTCACATTCCTGATTCTCAGCAGATGATTCCTGTTTAAATCCGAGTTCACTAAATCCTCTCTATTCAGTGATTTTGTATCAGGAAAAAGACTTCCCCAGTTAAAGAAAGACAAATATCATATGATTTAACTCATATGTGGAATTTGAGAACCAAAACAAATGAACAAAGGGAGAAAGAGAGAGAGGGAGAGAAAGAGGCGAAGTAAGAAACAGACTCGTAATTAAGGAGAGCAAACTGATAGTTGTCAGAGGGGAAATGGGTCTGGGATGGATGAAATAGGTGATGGGGATTAAAGACTACACTTAATTGTGGGGAGCACTGAGTGATATATAGAATTGTTGAGTCACTATATTGTACCCCTGAAACGAATATAACACTATATTGACTATACTGGAATTAAACTAAAAAACTTTAAAAAAACTTAATAAAAATAAACTTAATAATAAACTTTATTAAAAACTTAATAAAAATAAATAGAAAGAAAGAAAGAGAAAAAGACTTCCCATAATTCCTAATGTTTTTCAGACAACTCCAGAAAGCGAAGATGGTGAGAAAGTCTAACAAGTTCACATTTATAGCAGTTCATTCTGATTTAAAAATTTTTTCATTTTTATGTTGGTCAAAGCATATTAAACGGCTTGGTGTAAGATCTCTGCCCAACAAAAGTGTCCTTCACTGACTAAGATGATTACATGAGCTATTTTTCATTCCTGGTATTTCTTAATGTATCTTCTACCTTTGAGACCTAGACATCCAGGGTTTTAGAGGGAAGGAAACACCTCTACAAGGACAAAGGAGTCAATTTTCAGCTTTTGGCATCTGAAATAGGTTTTTGAGGCCAATTCCAGTGAAAAAAAACATTGAGAAACCCAAATACTTCATTTGAAAAGGCCAACATGTGTTGAGAGAGAAGAAGCCAAAGCTGAAAAACAAGAATTGGAATACTGTAAACTCATGGTGAGGAAGACACAGGAAATGATACAAGGGCAGTTTTCTATCCAGGAATAAGGAAAGACCTTCTTGAACTGGGGAAAATAATTCTGGAAAGGGGAGGAGAACAAGACAGGTGGGTTGTAAGGACTTGTAGGCACAGGGACTCCCCTCATCCTGGTAGTCTACCCTCTCCCCTCTTGTTGTTACAACCCAAGAGACTGGACAGGGATCAGCAAACATATATTTGAATCCTAAAGCAAAGGAAATAAACACTTCTTGCATGGAACACTGGGGAGAGGAAGTCTCCAGAGGGCTTCATGTCGCAGGGAATGGCATAGTATAATAGGAATGGCAGTATGATGGGCTTGAGCAGCTGAAGGAACTGAAATACAGTTTTCTGTAGCCAAAATGGCAAATAGGAGATTCAGAAGTTCACATACGTTCTAGTGGAAGTCAAAAAAGTTTGAGTTCTGATGGACTGGAAGAGACCTAGATTCAAGTTTGGAGGACAAAGAGTATGGTAGACATCTCAACTGGAGGCCATGGCAAGAATGGCATTATGATGCTAACACTCATCCTAAGGAAATGCGTAACCTAGTTATATCAGGAGGAAAACAGAGGGATAAGAAGCCAATACTCAAAGACCAAGCAGGGTGAGATAGATAATACAGTTGAGGTCAACACAGATCTAGAAAATGAAAATCTACTCTTTTACTGCAAGGATGCTCTATAATATTCCCTTAATACCCAGATATCATCCCAGGGCAGAGGAGAAGTGAGGAAAGTATCCACAACAAAGAAGCATAGCCTCGAGGGGGAGTTTGAACTTTGACCTGGCTGAGTTTACGACCTAAATTAACTGGCACAGCAAACCAAAAGTGAAGGGGCTAGCTTATTTAGTATGATGATTAAGATCTTGGTTCTGGAGCCAACTTGACTGGGACCAAGTCCCAGATTTGCCCCTTACTAATGATGTAACTTTGCACAAGACTGTTTATTTCTCTGTGCCTTAGTTTTCTCACTTGTGAGGACTGATATATGAATGTTGTAAAGTGCTCAGAACAATGCCTGCTACATGGTAAGCACTTAGTGTCGGGTTACTCCAAAGACATACAGGAAAACTGTAAAGTGAAGGTGGAAGGTTTTAGTTAGGATAGGTTTTGTGAATCAAGATTTTATTATTCCTATGAAGTTTGGCTAGGCCAATTTCCATTCTGCCAAGGGCTAAGCACTCTTTCCTGAGGTCATTGCTCTTCCTATGAAAAGTAAATATGTCATAGGTAAACTGCGAATGCAACTGACAAAATTTCTAGTTAATTTTCTCTTACTGATTTATGCTTCTGTAGGAAATAAAATCTAGACACTGAATTAGAAATAAAAAATCAATAGAATTTCCTGTAAAAGTTTTACCATCAACTCCCCTTAGAAGATGGATATTAATCATGCATTTGATGATGTGGTTTTGTTCCTCTCATGCACTGTGACATTCAATGCTATTTTAATTTTAGTACAATGTTTCATTATTTTCCAGTGTACAACATAATTGTTCAGCTTCTCTATAGGTTAATATTTGCTCCTTATACTGTGCTCACCACAAGTGTAGCTACCATTTGTCACTATACAATGTTACAATATCATTGACTGTATTACTTATGCTGTGCCTTTTTTCCCCCATGGCTTAATCATTCCATAACTGGAAGCCTGTATTTCCCACTCCCCTTCTCCCATTTTGCCCATCTGCCATTTTTTTTCTAAATTCTACATATGAGTGAAATATTATGGTGTTTTTCTTTCTCCCTCTGACTTATTTCACTTAACCTAATACCCTCTAGATCTATCCATATTGTTGCAAATGGCAAGATCTCATCCTTTTTTGTGGCTGCATAATATTCCACTATATATATATCTCCATGCCATACCTTTCTTATCCATTCGTCTATTGAGGACACTTAGGTTGTTTCAGGACTGTTGTTTCTTATCCTAAACCTATTGTGTTTTTGCTAAATGAAAAGACATGTAGGGAGATTATTCTTTTTAACCAGTGTCACTAAGGTGGTTTGTCAGGCATTATGGTAAACTCTGATGTGGGCTCTGGATATATCAAAAAGGAAAAAAAATGGCTCTTGCCTGAGAAGCTCATATGTTTAAACACAGGTCAGTGCAGCATTGTAAGTTTTATAATAAGGTGCCATGTTCGTGTAGGGTAATGAAATGTGTGTGTATGTGGTTATCTATTATCTGTGTTTTCTGTATATTCCTTTCTTTTTTCAGTTTTGGAATAAAATTTTCCAAAGTTTCTCTAAAGTTTCTAACTTTTCTGAAGTTCCCAAATTTCCTAAAACTTGATGGATTGAAGTGACCGTAAAGAAGCTCCATTCTTGTCTGCTAACTTGGAGATCCCACTCTCATCCATTTTCTGTTTCATTTTTCAACATTTCACCCAAATCCTGAGAATCTGCAAAGTTTCAAGGGTCAGGATACTGAAGAAATCTTGGAATAGTCTTTAACATAAGGGAAACTTTTGATATCCGTTAATAAAATGCCTCACATATTTTATTTTAATTGACTCTTGTTTTTTTTTTTTTAAAGTTGGATTTAGGAACATAATTTCCAAAACCTTCACTATGCAAAGATGAACATCTGGCTCTTCCTGATGCCGTCCCAGGGAGAGTTGGGGTTCATTCTTTGAGATCCAAGAATAGGCATTCATTTCATTTGTGTCCATGCGTGAGCACCCCTCTGCTGTTGGTGAGGGCTTATGTAAATAAAATGGATTCACACTGACTAGTGACCAGGAAGATACTGCTTTTTCACTGCCAGGCTTTATCAGAGTCCTCGCATTGGATCCTACTCTTTTTTTCAGATCTTTATAAAACAGATGACCTCTGCTGTTAGAAAAGGCAGCAACATAGATCTTCTGTTTATTATCTCAGGTTGGTCAACTACTAATCACCAGAGGGTGAGTCTCACCCACCTACCTTCTAAACAATGGGTCAGATACTCACTAAGACCCTCTTTTCAAATAGAAACACCTATTTCCATGACAGAGCAAAAATAAGAAGCTGCTTCATTCCATTTTCAACAATTTGAATCAGTATGTTTCTTTTAATGGTGAACAAGCAAAAAAGGTTTTTCTTTTTTTTTTTCGTTTTTCCCTTAAATTCTTTTTTTTTTTTTCAAGGCACTTACATTGAGGATTTTTAGGATGATTACCATAAGAAAAAATGATCTCAAAATCTATTTTGATGACTGTAATAGCTCAATTAAGAGGAGAAAAAATTAACTTCTGTGTTTTTGTTTTGGTAGGAAGCATGTAATTCTATTTTTTTTTAGGGAGGGGGAGGGGCAGAGGGAGAGGGAGAGAGAATCTTAAGCAGGCTCCACACCCAAGGCAGAGCTGGACATGAGGCTTGATCTCACAACCCTGAGGTCATGACCTGAGCCGAAATCAAGAGTCAGATGCTTAACCAACTGAGCCACCCAGGCACCACCCCCTTTTAAAAAAATTCCATTTATAAGCACATTAATAAACCTATTCAGGCAAGGAATACAACTATGTGATGCTGTGCCCCTGTCTTGTGCAGCAGTAATGTCTGAACAGATCAAATCTGAAAGTATTGGGGACAGGGTCAAACTAAATTTAAATATAAGATGGTTTAAGATATGCCCATCAATTTAACTTGGAATGTAAGAGTTGGGAGTAAATTTAGACTTCTCTGCTCACAGCTTCCTATTATTTCAGTTACATATTGAGTAAGGTAGCATTGCATATCTTTGAAACGAGGGAGACTAGAAGGATCTTTGAAGATTCGGGTTTAAGACACTATAATCCCATAATTCCTTAGCCTTTGAGGGACTAAGAGAAGTAAAACAACTGTGATGCAAATGACACTATTATCACTTTACACTGGTAGAATTTTAGAGCTTGAAGTCATTTTTATACCTAGTATCTCCTTTTGGCCCAGCATATGTTGTTATCTAGACAATCTTGAACTCATGAGTTATGTCCTATTGATAACATTGTGTATCAATGGAGGCTTCACAGCTCTTGCTGGCAACATCCCAGTGCCTTATAAATCTTAAGGTAAGGAAGTCATCTTTATTACCAAGGTTAAGTGCCTTTGAATGTATTGCTGTTACCTATACTTTTTGGAAGTCCCAAAGCCCTTTTGAGAAAGTATAGAAAATCATTTTTTGTTGTTGTTATTCTTGTATATGCTATATTAAGATACCAGTTTGCTTCATAGCATTAAAATATAGTGTTAAGCCTCTGAATCTTAACATTTTATACTAATTTACTAAGTGACTACAAGCTATATTTACCTTCTATTTTGTTTCTTAAAACTTTAGTTTTCTTTTTTGATCTCTTTTTGAACTCCTATGTCCCTGACAAAATGTGAAGTTAGATGTTGGTTCAGAACCAAGGCAGCTTTTAGGAATGGATAGATTAATAAAGATGAGAAGAGATTCATTAGCAATTATGACTGAAGGCCTATGGCATTCTTCTGTTGATTCATATGAGCCTGCTTTACATTGACAAGAATAATAAATAACGATTTTATGATGAAATTAAGGACAGTATACTTTTGATGGGCTTGTTAGGTGATACCTTGAAAAGTTGTAAACATGCGCTGAGCTACAACAGTCAGTTTTCACTGTGAAATACCTATTTCCAGTACACTGCCCCTTACTTCTTCCCCTTTTCTTCCTGAACTATAGGGTTGCTCCTCATACCATTTTCTCATTCTCTTTCTGGTATAATGAGTAACATATGGCAAATATCAGTGTTTCAGTGCAGCTGAGGTGACTTGCCAGATTTTCGTGTTTGTCTGTCTCCTGTATGGTCGCTTTTACATTCTTCATCCTGTTTCACAAGTAGAAAAGACACACCAATGGATACCAACATTGGCACCTATAGATCAGGTGTTGGGCTGGTAGCCCCCATGGTGAGGAGTTTTCATATCCCTCTCTCCTGAATAAGTGCAGGCAAGGGAATTTGAGCAAGAGCCAGGACATGTGGCAGCCCTTAAGTTTCTTCCAAATTTTATAAGCTCAGAGTCTAATGTGGAGTCCACCCTCCTCACTGGCCTTGACATCATAGAATTTACACTACCACTCTGCCCTTGAAACTTGGAAATTGCCTATTATCCAGGTCATTGGAAGAGTTTGCTTATTGATTTTGAAGCTGCTATTTGGTAACTATTCAATGTGTGGTGTAGAGACCTCATCTTCCAAATCCTGTGCTGTGTGCTCTCTCCTACACAGCAGGGCGTAATTTTGCTTGTGGTATATGCAAGCACCTTTTTCCAGCATGCCCTCATCTAAGCATGCTTTTCCTTGTGCCAGACACTATTATGCTCTATCAATTTAATATTCTCAAGCCCTTAGTTATATGGCTGTGCCAGGTATGTCTAATTTTTCTGTTCATCTAAAAAATAGCTTTATGTTAGTATAAATAGAATGCACATTTGGAGATGGAAATACACTGTTCATTAGGTATACCAGTACAAACCATTGGCCTCTGGCCATGCTTCTCTAATGGTGTAATTTCCATACCCCCAGGGATATGGTTATGTATCCTCTCTTTATTTTGAAGGCCATAATTGTAAACACATGTCTTTGACTGGATACCTTATATCAATAGCCTTCATCCATTCTGCCAGAAGACGTGCACAGTGCAATGCAACATCAAAGGAAACCCAATGAAATGTTGGTCTATTATTTGAGATATATTTGGGCTAGGCTCATAGTAACTTACTGCTAGATTTGAAAACCAAACCTTAGGCTAAGGCTGAAAGGTTTTAGGGGAGCAACCTGAGTACTAAATAGATGAGATAAAAATTTACAGAGTAAAAAGATTTCATCGTAGTCATCTGCATGGCAAAACCACAAATCTCATACACATAAGCCAGGTTCTATTATCAGTCACATGCATTTAGTTTATTTACAGTATAATTTCCCAGATCTGTCTGAACAAATTTGTGAATTTTCAGTGAGAAAGTTTTTCTGGTCTCTGCATTTACTTTCATTTGTGAATCTGTGGCCTTGGTATGTTCAATAAAAGCTAGTTAGAAGTAAACACACACCAAATTCTCTAGTGGTCACTTGGCTCCGCATGAGTTTTAAAAGTTTATTGATGATTGATCACTCTGGATATTGTTACAGTCTTCTTTCATGTACAAATGTACTCCTAAACAACACCCTACTAAATTATTTTCTTAAGAGAAAAAAATCTAGTAATAGTGAATAGTAAAACTGAAATATATATTTCACAATTATGTAAAAATCAGTGATTCTGTTTTCTTTGTTTCATGTTATAAATTTTTATATTAGATAATGTGGCTGTGCCAAAATAATTCAAGATTTTTAAGAAATATTTTTTCCTGAATTTTATCGTTCTCATCATGAAAACAAAATCTTCTGTTTTTGGAGTTGTATTTATTTTGTTTGGAATATTCTTGTAGAATTCCAGTAAATCTGCAATATTCTATGGAAGTCCTGTCTCTAACATTAGTGCTCTGTGCTGTAGAGAGGTTCTCTGGGAACCTTTCTAACAGCAGTGTAGAAGTTAGAGTTTAATGGCATGCTGACAATTATGTGGAAGAAGGTGGATGTGGTGCCTTCATGATTGGTGCCAGAATAGCAGATGTCATGAGCCTTTGTTCATGGGACACATTTGTGTCAGCTGGCCATATTATGTTACGCAAAGGAGGCTGAGACCTTATTCCCCAGCTCTTACCCCAGCACATATGATTTAAGAAAGGTCTCTTTTAACCAAGAGGAAGGCATTTTTAATTTGGAAAATGACTTCAGAATGATTGACATTCATCAACTAACATACTATATTTTCCCAAATACCTAATAATGCATTTTTACTAATATGAAATTGGGATGAGTGACAAATGTTTTTGAGGATATAATCACATTGTGGCTAAAAAGGATAATGCACACATAATTTAGTTATAATAGAGAAAAATATTTTAAAAATCTACGTCAAGTTTTAAGAAATTTAGGGGGATTCACAAAATGATTAAATTTGAGGCACTAATACACCCAGCAAAACTCATAAGTCCTTGCATCAATGTTTCCTTAAATTTTTCATGTAATGGCACCCAAATAAAATGATACTAACTCTATGCCACACTAGAGTAAAAAGACAAAGCTACTAAGATCAAAGATGGGGGTGGAATGCTGTTTGTTTGCCCCAAAAGATGAGGGGATTGATAGCTGTGTGCGTCTTTAGATTGTACATTTCTTTCTTTCCTTTCTCTTTCCCTTTTCTTTACTTATTGTAATTTGTTTCAGATCAGTAGGGAAAAGGAGACATACTTTTTATTCTTGGATTTCCCAGGGATTTCAAGGAATATAAATTCAGGGCAAATTATTCTCAATTTTAGACTTTCTGTTTCAATTAAAAGGCTTTCTGTTACTTTGAAAACAAATGGAGTTTATTTCTTTAAAACAAATCTAACTACGCTCTGGTGAGCCCACAGTGTCTAATAGAATACCATTGGGCTGATTAATATTTATATTATAGAAATTGATGTTAAAAACAAGTTAAACTAAAAGTTGGAAATGAAAATAATGTGCTGAAAGGTTTGCAGTAAATTTCAGTTTCACTTGCCCCAATTTTAATTGATGCTGTATTTCTTGGTGTATTGAATAATAAACATAAGCAGTTCATTCTTGGCTAGGTGACCTTTAACCTTGCATTTTAATGTATTAATTCCAGTGTGTCAGTTCTTACAGATATCTGAAATCCTCCCTTTCATTTCTTTCTTTCTTTCTTTACTCCATTACTTTCCTCAGTCTCTTCTGATCTTCTTTCCTTCCTCCCTTTTTTCTCTTTCTTTTTCACAGAAAGAATTTCTGAATTTTAAAGCCAGTCCCCGAAGACAAGAGCAAAGGCCTAGCATTTGAAATGTGGTACATGCAGGGGAATCATTGTAGGTATGGCAGTTTTTATGTTTCTCTCTCTTTTTTTTGGTCTTTTTATTTCAGAAAGTTAAAAAATGTTGAGTTCATTAAGGATGGCTTTCATGTGGTTACCTTCTGTTGTAATAAAAAAATTCATAAAGATGGAAAGCCATCCAGAAATGGAGTTTAATTTAGATTATGAATCAGGTTAATGTTTTCAGTATATGTTTTAATGATCAAGTTTGGATTTGTTCGGTTTCTGTTCTTCAAACATTTTGCATTTAGCAACCTCTAGAAGTTATAATTCATTTATTTGATTTATAAAATGTACTCAGCACCCTGGCCCCTGGGCGTATTTACAACGGTGATGCAAATTTAATTAATACAACATTGCTTGGTTTTTCCCCAGCAAGTGGATTTCCTCACCTCCCTCCTATAGCCACCATGAATCAGGAGAAGAGCCAGTTGGAACAGATGAACCATGCATGCAACTGGGCTTTAAAGGAGAGATTCAAATTGTTGTTATACCAAGAAGAAAATGAGTCTGTACAAAATATCTTTCTCTTGCTGATCATGTGGATAGAATCTCCAAGGATGTGCTAATTGAACCATACAGCTAAGGTTATGATGTCCCTCATCCCCCTGAAAAAGAGCTAGGAGGGCAAAAAAAATTTTTTTTTACAATACTTGATATTTTTACAATATTAGATTGCAGGGGGCATGAGCAGCCTACGTAGTCAATGTATTTTGCTTTTTTTTCCCCCCAGACTTTAAGTTATCCTGAATGCAGGGTAAAATAATGGTTAAATGCTGAAGCTGGAGCCATTGTGCTTTGGCTTAAATTCAGATCTTTCTAAGGTTTTTCATCTGTAAAATGAGGATATTATGGCATCTAATTCACTGGATTATTGTGTGGATTCAGTGAGAGAATGTGTACAAAGTCTCTCTAACAGGAATGGCACATAGAAAGAGCTCCATAAAAATTAGTTGTAGTTTTTCATGGAATTTATAATTAGAGAGTTCTCTGCCATGGAGGAGGCCTAAGTGACCAGTTTTTGGACTCTACAACTCATGCTTCCATCATTAAAATGTTTTCCCAGATTGATGAATACTAATGAAAGTTTCTGGAGAAACTCATTGTGGTACTACATGTACACTGAGCTGGTTCTTATGAGGATTTTAATGCAGTGTTTGAAGTGGTGTTGACAAAACATGAACCTAAAATCTCTCCACCACACTGTACGGGTGAGTAATTCTGATCACCCTCATGAGCAATTTGCAACATTTCCATTTACCTGATAAGAGAGAGACATTATATATATGGAGAAGTATTCCATTAAATGCTCACAATAGGAATGGGTTTCATAAAAAGATAATTTGGGGGTTTTGGAGAATATAGTAATAAGTGAGAAACTTTGGAGGATATTTTGTCCTGTGAAACTTTTATTTTTTTCTGAGGCAGACACCACTGGGTGAGGACGTAGGATACGTATTCTCTTCTATTCCCAACACTTCCTCTCTAGCTCCATTTTGTGTCTGCAGGGATACACATCTGATTCAAAAGAGCCCTCTCAGCTCTACAGGAATTTGTGGAAAATGAGCCTATCCTCAGACCCAGTCTGTGGTTGAACTAGTGGTACCTGTGGGAAGATTGGGGCAGGAAGGAGGTGTTCACTACAGCATTTATGACCTTGTTACTTATCTTTTGGTTCATTTAGAACCCAGTTATTAGATCCTATTTCAGCATTATGTGTCTAGAAGGAAAAAATTAATTGAATAATTGTTGTTTTGATTCCTTAACTCCAAAATAATTTAGTTAAAAAGAGAAAATTGTTTTTAGCTCAGGATGTAATACAAGCCTCATGTTGTCTGATAGTCTTTGGAATTTTATGCCTGTGTGGATTCCCTAACTTTTAAATTTTGAGGAGGAGTTAAGATGGTGGAGGAGTAGGGGACCCCTTTTTCAGCTGGTCCCCTGAGTCGAGCTGGATAGGTACCAGACCAGCCTGAACATCCACGGAATCAG
>NC_048222.1:124772584-124836938 GCF_002007445.2 Ailuropoda melanoleuca
GAATCAGCCTGAGACGCAGGAAGATACATCTGGATCTCTACAAATGAACATCTCCAGTGCTGAGTATTGAGGTATGAAGTGGGGAGCCGTGAAACCGTGCAGAGATATCGGAAGATAAACGGAAGGGGGAGGGAGCCACTGCGTTTGGGCGCCAGGAAGCGGTAGCCACCTGCACGGGGGAGCAACCGGACTCGAGGACCGGCACCCACGAGAGAGCAGACTGAGACTGTGAGCCGGGGAACACACGCCACCAGACTGAAACGGAGCTCCGGTGTGCTCACTGGAACCAGACTGAGACTGGGAGCTCCGGAGCGCGTGGGGGCAGCTGGCGACTGGNGGCGGGGTTGGAAACACAAAGGACAGAGACGTGCCGGCCCTGGAAGTGAGGGCTGGGACGCCGGGTGTGGGGCGCACAGCCCGGGATGCTGCAGGGTTGAGCAGCACCAACAGAAACAGAGTTAAAGTGGCCAGAACATCAGTGGAGAACGATCCGCGATCCCTCTGTTCTGAGACAGAGGCTGAATTTCAGCCGCTGCTGCTCTCTCAGAAGAGGCATAGCAAACCGCCAGGGAAAGCCGCCAGAGAACAAAAGCCTGGAAATACCGGATCACAGTGTGCCCATCCCCATTACCCCTCACAAGGGACACAGAGACTCTACCCAAACAGGGTTTTCTGAGTACCTGCAGGCAGGCCCCTCCCCCAGAAGGCAGGCTGAAAAATCAAGAAGCCCACAACCCGGAGCGCCTGAGTGGCGCAGTCACCAAGCACCTGTCTTCGGATTAGGGTGTGATCACAACGCTCCGTAAGGAGTCCTTCATCGGGCTTCTCCACCGGGAACCTGCTTCTTCCTNTCCCCCCCAGCAAAGAAAAGACAATGAGTCTGTGGCCTCTGCCACAGAACTAATGGATATGGATATAACCAAATTATCAGAAATGGAATTCAGAGTAACAATGGTCAAGATGATGTGTAGACTTGAAAAAAGTATTAACGAAAATGTTAATGAGAATATAGAATCTCTCGGCAGAAATTAGAGCGAATCTGGCAGAAATTAAAAATTCTATGAGCCAAATGCAGTCAAAACCAGAGGCTCTGACGCCCAGGGTCACCGAGGCAGAGGAACGCGTTAGCGAATTGGAGGATGGGTTAGTAGAAGAAAAAACGAAAATAGAAGCTGGTCTTAAAAAAATCCACGCCCACGAATGTAGATTACGGGAGATTACTGACTCTATGAAACGATCCAATGTCAGAATCATCGGCATCCCTGAAGGGGTGGAGAAAAACAGAGGTCTAGAAGAGATATTTGAACAAATTGTAGCTGAAAACTTCCCTAATCTAGCAAGGGAAACAAGCATTCGTGTCCAAGAGGCAGAGAGGACCCCATCCAAGCTCAACCAGGACAAACCTACGCCACGGCATGTCATAGTGCAATTCGCAAATATTAGATCCAAGGATACAGTATTGAAAGCGGCCAGGGCAAAGAAATTTCTCACGTACCAAGGCAAAGGTATCAGGATTACGTCAGACCTGTCTACAGAGACCTGGAATGAGAGAAAGGCTTGGGGGGGCATTTTTAAAGCTCTTTCAGAGAAAAACATGCAGCCAAGGATCCTTTATCCAGCAAAGCTGTCATTCAGAATTGATGGAGAAATAAAGACGTTCCAAAATCGCCAATCATTAACCAATTTCGTAACCACGAAACCAGCCCTACAGGAGATATTAAGGGGGGCTCTATAAAGGTAAAAAGGCCCCAAGAGTGATACAGAGCAGCAAGTCACAACCGATACAAAGACTTTAAAGAGAAATGGCATCATTAAAATCATATCTGTCAATAATCTCTATCAATCTAAATGGCTTAAACTCTCCCATAAAACGCCACAGGGTTGCAGATTGGATAAAAAGACATGACCCATCCATTTGCTGTCTACAAGAGACTCATTTTGAACCCAAAGATGCATTCAGACTTAGAGTAAGGGGATGGAGTACCATCTTCCACGCAAATGGACCTCAAAAGAAAGCTGGAGTAGCAATTCTCATATCAGATAGACTGGATTTTAAACTAGAGGCCATAGAGAGAGATACAGAAGGGCACTATATTATTCTTAAAGGAAGTATTCAACAAGTGGATATGACAATTATTAATATATATGCCCCCAACAGGGGAGCAGCAAGATACACAAGCCAACTCTTAACCAAAATAAAGAGACATATAGATAAGAACACAGTAATAGTAGGGGACCTCAACACCCCACTATCAGAAATAGACAGAACACCCTGGCAAAAACTAAGCAAAGAATCAAAGGCTTTGAATGCCATACTCGACGAGTTGGACCTCATAGATATATATAGAACACTACACCCCAGAACCAAAGAATACTCATTCTATTCAAATGCCCATGGAACATTCTCAAGAATAGATCATGCTCTGGGACACAAAACAGGTCTCAGCCAATACCAAAAGATTGAAATTATCCCCTGCATATTCTCAGACCACAACGCTCTGAAATTGGAACTCAACCACAAGGAAAAACCTGGAAGAAACTCAAACACTTGGAGGCTAAGAACCATCCTGCTCAAGAATGACTCGATAAACCAGGAAATCAAAAAACAAATTAAACAATTTATGGAGACCAACGAGAATGAATACACAACGGTCCAAAACCTATGGGATACTGCAAAGGCAGTCCTAAGGGGGAAATACATAGCCATCCAAGCCTCACTCAAAAGAATAGAAAAATCTAAAATGCAGTTTCTATATTCTCACCTCAAGAAACTGGAACAGCAACAGAGGGACAGGCCTAACCCACTGACAAGGAAGGAGTTGACCAAGATTAGAGCAGAAATCAATGAATTAGAGACCAGAACCACAGTAGAGCAGATCAACAGGACTAGAAGCTGGTTCTTTGAGAGAATCCATAAAATTGATAGACCACTGGCAAAACTTGTCCAAAAACAAAGAGAAAGGACTGAGATTATTAAAATTATGACTGAAAAGGGAGAGGTCACGACCAGCACCATTGAAATTGCAAGGATTATTAGAAACTTTTATCAACAGCTATATGCCAAAAAACTAAACAATCTGGAAGAGATGGAGGCCTTCCTGGAAACCTATAAACTACCAAGACTGAAACAGGAAGAAATAGATTTCTTAAATAGGCCAATTAACTATGAAGAAATTGAGTCAGTGATAAACAACCTTCCAAATAATAAAACTCCAGGCCCAGACGGTTTTCCTGGGGAATTCTACCAAACATTCAAAGAAGAAATAATACCTATTCTCCTAAAGCTATTTCAAAAAATAGAAACAGAAGGAAAGCTACCAAACTCATTCTATGAGGCTAATATTACCTTGATCCCCAAACCAGGCAAAGACCCCCTCAAAAAGGAGAATTACAGACCGATTTCTCTAATGAATATGGATGCCAAAATCCTCAACAAGATCCTTGCTAATAGAATCCAACAGTACATTAAAAGGATTATCCATCATGACCAAGTGGGATTCATACCTGGGATGCAAGCATGGTTCAACACTCGCAAATCAATCAATGTGATACATCATATCAACAAGAAAAGACTCAAGAACCATATGATCCTCTCAATTGATGCAGAAAAAGCATTTGACAAAATACAGCATCCTTTCCTGATTAAAACCCTTCAGAGTGTAGGAATAGAGGGTACATTTCTCAATCTCATAAAAGCCATCTATGAAAAGCCTACTGCAAGCATTATTCTCAATGGGGAAAAGCTGGAAGCCTTTCCCTTAAGATCAGGAACACGACAAGGATGCCCACTCTCGCCACTATTATTCAACATAGTACTAGAAGTCCTTGCAACAGCAATCAGAAGACAAAAAGGGATCAAAGGTATCCAAATCGGCAAAGAAGAAGTCAAACTGTCTCTCTTTGCAGATGACATGATACTCTATATGGAAAACCCAAAGGAATCCACTCCCAAACTATTAGAAGTTATAGAACAATTCAGTAAGGTGGCAGGATACAAAATCAATGCCCAGAAATCAGTTGCATTTCTATACACGAATAACGAGACTGAAGAAAGAGAAATTAGGGAATCCATCCCATTTACAATAACACCAAAAACCATACGTTACCTTGGAATTAACTTAACCAGAGACGTAAAGGACCTATATCCTAGAAACTATAGATCACTTTTGAAAGATATTGAGGAAGACATAAAAAGATGGAAAAATATTCCATGCTCATGGATTGGAAGAATTAACATAGTTAAAATGTCCATACTACCCAGAGCAATCTACACTTTCAATGCTATCCCGATCAAAATACCGAGGACATTTTTCAAAGAACTGGAACAAATAGTCCTTAAATTTGTATGGAACCAGAAAAGGCCCCGAATCTCCAAGGAACTGTTGAAAAGGAAAAACAAAGCTGGGGGCATCACAATGCCGGATTTCGAGCTGTACTACAAAGCTGTGATCACAAAGACAGCATGGTACTGGCACAAAAACAGACACATCGACCAATGGAACAGAATAGAGAACCCAGAAATGGACCCTCGGCTCTTTGGGCAACTAATCTTTGATAAAGCAGGAAAAAACATCCGGTGGAAAAAAGACAGTCTCTTCAATAAATGGTGCTGGGAAAATTGGACAGCTACATGCAAAAGAATGAAACTTGACCACTCTCTCACACCATACACAAAAATAAACTCCAAATGGATGAAAGACCTCAATGTGAGACAGGAATCCATCAAAATTCTAGAGGAGAACATAGGCAACAACTTCTATGACATCGGCCAGAGCAACCTTTTTCACGACACATCTCCAAAGGCAAGAGAAATAAAAGATAAAATGAACTTATGGGACTTTATCAGGATAAAGAGCTTCTGCACAGCCAAGGAAACAGTCAAAAAAACTAAGAGACAGCCCACGGAATGGGAGAATATATTTGCAAAGGACACCACAGATAAAGGACTGGTATCCAAGATCTACAAAGAACTTCTCAAACTCAATACACGAGAAACAAATAAACAAATCATAAAATGGGCAGAAGATATGAACAGACACTTTTCCAATGAAGACATACAAATGGCTAACAGACACATGAAAAAATGTTCAAAATCATTAGCCATCAGGGAAATTCAAATCAAAACCACACTGAGATACCACCTTACGCCAGTTAGAATGGCAAAGATAGACAAGGCAAGAAACAACAATTGTTGGAGAGGATGTGGAGAAAGGGGATCCCTCCTACATTGTTGGTGGGAATGCAAGTTGGTACAGCCACTCTGGAAAACAGTGTGGAGGTCCCTTAAAAAGTTAAAAATTGAGCTACCCTATGACCCAGCCATTGCACTACTGGGTGTTTACCCCAAAGATACAGACGTAGTGAAGAGAAGGGCCATATGCACCCCAATGTTCATAGAAGCATTATCCACAATAGCTAAATCGTGGAAGGAACTGAGATGCCCTTCAATAGATGACTGGATTAAGAAGATATGGNGACTGGATTAAGAAGATATGGTCCATATATACAATGGAATATTACTCAGGTATCAGAAAGAACGATTTCTCAACATTTGCTGCAATATGGATGTCAGTGGAGGAGTTAATGCGAAGTGAAATAAGTCAAGCAGAGAAAGACAATTATCATATGATTTCTGTCATCTATGGAACATAAGAACTAGGAAGATTGGTAGGGGAAGAAAGGGATTAAGAAAGGAGGGGTAATCAGAAGCGGGAATGAAGCATGTGAGACTATGGACTCTGAGAAACAAACTGAGCGCTTCAGAGGGGAGGGGGATGGGGGAATGGGATAGGCTGGTAATGGGTAGTAAGGAAATCACTTATTGCATGGTGCACTGGTGTTATACGCAACTAATGAATCATTGAACTTTACATCAGAAACCAGGGATGTACTGTATGGTGACTAACATAATAAAAAAAAAACATTAAAAAAATAAAAACAGAAAATTGATCTTTTCTGGTTATTAACTGAATAAGCATTTATAAATAATTATATGAGTTCTACATAAATTTCTACTTTTTACCCACATCATTTTATTAATTTGGCAGTAGTTCTATATTTTTCTTGCTTTCATATCAAATGCACAGTGTACTTGTATCAGTAACATCTCTCATTCAGACTCTACAATTTTCAGCATCTGGTATTAGGTTTTTATTGGGATATAAAGATAACTGTTCCTTCTTCCTCATATTAAGTTGAATTAATTGATCAGATAGATGTTGTCAGCCCTTTTGACCTCCAAGGGAGCTCAGAGCCCTTTTCTGTCCTCATCTCAAGGATTTCCTCGGTTGCAAACAGACCACATTCTACATTGAAGAGGTGGGAGTGTGGCTCTGTATTGACCAAAATGACAGCTCATGTAGGAAAAGGGTGCTTTCTCTTTTCCCCTGAGTCTAGGTAACATAAGCCTGGAAACATTTTCCTTGGCATTTTTTCCCTTCCTTCAGTCCAGAGAAAGGTCTAGAGTGTACTGTATAGAAAAGCCTACCCTAGATATTAGGAAAAAATTCACAGACACATCTTCTTGGCTTTTTATTCTTCACAAAGGAAGGCCTTTACTTCCCCTGGATGGGTAGATTTGAGATTTGGGTCTGGGCTTTGTGTTGAAGGTTGGTTACTTAAATCCTCCAAGGAGGTTGGGTTCTCCAATGAGGTGTGGGCCATCTCACTGGAATTTTATAATGGGATTTGGGGACCAAAGGGCTTGTTAGTAATAAAGATTTCTTGACCTTCATCATAGTCTTTGAGGGCTTTTTGGTAAGGGGTGGCTGATGAAAGGCAGAAGTGAGATATTCCTTAGCCACTTGTCAACTACCAACTCTTAATATAACCCACATATCCTCATCTATTTGTGTGTATAAATAGTGAACCTCAACTACTACTGAGTGGGGTAGATGGTTTTTTATTTTTTCTGGGTCATCACTTGGGAAAATAAGACTGAAATTTATCGGTGATTATTATTTTCTCTTGCTCAGTAATCTGCAGAATATGGCTGGTTCCATCATTTGATTTCTGTTATCTCAATCTGCATAGGCCATAGAGTTCATTACTATATGAAGAACACTGTGTATCTGAACCCATAGGGGGAAAAATCAGTGGGGAGGATCTTTGTTAAGATGGAAATGTTTGCAATATATAGCCATGGGAACGTGCGTAACTTCTCTTGAGTGAGTGTCTGGAGTGTCTGCCTCGTGCTAATTATGTGAAGGAAGAGAACTGAATTGCATGTGAAAGAAATTGTAGAAAATTTTCCTCTTGGAGTTTGAAATTTTGTAACACTCCCAAATTCAATAGAAGACAGAAGAAAGATCATATGAACTTATGAAAAAGAATGTATGTGAATTTATCCCATGTCTAACAACATAAATATGAGATAAAGGAAGACATCCTCACACCACCCAGAACATATTTCTTTAACAAACCCTAGTTGGGAGAAGATGTGGCCCTTCTCATGTTCTAGTCCAGACACTTATTGTGCAATGGGGTAATCAAAAGTCTTCCAAATTCTCAGATTCTTTGGGGTGCAGCTGAGCTGTGGTTTTTACTTTAAATGTTCAGTGGAATGCTGAGATGAATTCTATCCTGTATCTTTCTGTCAGCAAGAAGTTTTTCACCATGTGTATTGGTACTAGGCCTGTTATCCTTATTAATTCTTTTGCCGTTACATTAGCACTGTGCTAATTCTGACAAGGCTGGTCAGTGTCATGTTTTTTCCCAGCCAATACCATTCTTAGATTCTCAGGAGGTAGATGAATGAGGAAAGGTGTGATGATATAGCTGCCGTCATTTAATTTTTGTTATTGTTTGGATATTTACACTCATTAGCATGTATGCAACCAGACATTGTACACTGTGCTATTCTCTTATGGTTTGTAGGCGAAGACATAGTTATGGAAAATATGGTATAAGTTTTATTCTTTAGTGGTGGAAAGAATTTTGCAAGTGAAACAACATGGAAGCTTAGTATATAACAAAAGATGGAAGTGAAGATAGAGGGGACCCAGGGTCTCTATTTCCCCTTCCCTTTTTATAAATCCTAAGAAAAGTTTTTTCTTAAGTACAAGACAATATTTTAAACTCTTGAAGGAAAGTGAAACTGCTGAGATCAATATTTCTACATTAGTTAATTTATACAGTCATTAACAAATATTTATGGAAAGTTCACTTTGTGCCAGATTGTGTGTCTCATGCTGCCGTTGCTGCTAACAATTGTAACTAGTGTTCACTGAAAGTGTGTTGCCGATATCAGGGATGGATAATCCTAACTCTCTTAATAATCTTATTAAGTAGGCACTGTTAGCATTTCAGTTTGTAGTTGAAATAACTGAAGCTTAGAGGAGTTAAGAACCATGTTCAAGGTCACACAGCTAGTAAATAGGAGAGGTAGGGATTTTTGATCTTTTTGTGTGATTCTCATCCCACACTCTTGAGACATCATACTTTCTCTCTGTAATAATATCAAATAATACTGACCTAAGGCTGATTGTGTTCCAGCGAAACACTTTGACATATATTCTCTTTTAATCTTCTCAACATTCCTATGGGTAGATATCATTACTATTTTATTATTATCCTTTATTTTATACTTAAGGAAACTAAAGCAAAAAAAAATACAGGAAGCTAATGGTAAGTATAGTTTAGATATAGATATGTAAATTTTAAAAACCTAGTGTATAGACAGTTGCCTCAATGGAGGGGTAGACAAATATGTTGGAAAATGTTAATTTTAGCCTTGTGCTCTAATAGCTCCCCCACCCATCTCTCATCAATAAAAACATTTACATATTCCCTTTTCATTAGCTCTGGGGTTACCCCGTTCTCTGCTTCCCATCCTTCACTTAAAAGCTTTGCTAGCTTTTGGCTTAGTTTCTATGATTTCCTTCCTTTGACTTGTACCCCAAATTTTCCTCTTGCCAGCCTCTTAACAATCTGCCTGCTCTTATGTGCCTGCGACTTTTCCCATTCCACTCTGGTGTTTCTCCTGGATACATGCTTTGTAGTCTGCCCCTGCGCCACAGTCCTCTCCTAGGATGTAGCACTCTACCCTGAGCTGGCAATTTGAGTAGGCTCTTTGAGGGGCCCCTGGCTACTCAAAGTGTGGTTGGTATAACAACATGGGTATCACCTGGGAGCTTGTAAGAAATACAGAATCTTTGGCTCCATCCTATACCTACTGAGTCAGTCTGAGTCTTATTAAGATCCTGGGTCATCTCTTTCTTTGAGAAACACTGGTCTAGGAGGTGAGATCTTACTGGAACACGGAGGGAGTTCTCCATCACTTGGTGCTTGCTGTCAGTGAAGCTCTTGTAGTGGAAGTAGTATTTTGGTGATACCAGGGGAATGAATAGGGGCTTTCCAATGAGGGGAGGGGTTGTGATTCTCCAGTGAGGAATTATGTGGTTCTCCACAGAGAAAGAATCAGTACGAGATGTATATGAAGAGATTTATTATATTGGTTTACATGATTTTGGAGTCTGGGAAGTCCCACAATCTGCCATCTGCAAACTGGAGACCCAGGAATGCCAGTGGTGTAGTTAGAAGGCTGAGAGTTGAAGAGCTGATAGTAAAGGTTCCATTCTGGGTCTGAAAGCCTGAGAACCAAGAGTGCCAAGGGCAGGAGAAGATCAGCGTCCTTGCCCAGTTGTCAGGCAGAATTAATTCAACCTTCCTTTACCTTTTTGTTCTATTTAGGCTCTTAGTAGATTGAATGATGCCCACTTACAGCAGGAAGGGCCATCTGCTTTACTCAGTCTACTAATTCAAATGTTAATCTTTTGTGGGAACACCTTCATAGACACATCCACAAATAATGTTTAACCAGCTGCCTGGGCATCTTATGGCCCAATCAAGCTGACACATAAAATTAACCATCACAGTATCCCATGCTGGGAAAACAACATGTGCAATGGCATAATTGGGGAACTACTAGTTCAGTTTTTCTAGATCATAATATGTGAGAAAAAGAGGTGGGTACCATGGTTTTAAAACATGGTTAGAAATTCTTTGACATTCCTTCCACTAAGTGTCCCTTAAATCTGGGTGGGCTTGTGACTGCTTTGTCCAATAGAGTATAGTAGAAGTGATACTATCTGGGTGGGTCATAAAAGGCCATGCAGCTTTTTCATGTTTATGAAACCCTGAGCTGTCATGTAAGTAGACTGAATAACCTGAGGCTGTTGTGCTCATATACACTAGGATTTATTAAATGTTTAAGACAGGGAAATATGATATTTGCAAGACCATTGACAAGGTAATTAGTTAAATAGCTGATCACATGTTTGAAGAAAAATGATAAGGTTTTGGGCCATGAAAGTATTATTTGGAATGGAGAGAATAAATGTGAAAACCGCTACCTAGGAAGAAAAATTTGCAGGACTTGGTTGTTTAGATGTAAGGATTAGGCAAATATTACCTCATTTGGAAGGTTGGGTTACTGGTTTTGCCATTTATAAAAATAAGAATGTAGAGAGAAAAGGAGATGCTTTGTTGGAAGAGAGTGAGAGTATGTCTTGGGACATATCCATTTAGAGATATATAGACAGCATTTGGGTTTAGATTGGTACTAATTAGGTCACAATTTTAAATGTACTCTTCATTCATGCCAATTTTGAATAATTGGTGGTGGCTGTCTGGAAGACTGAGTTGAGGATTCTGAGAGTGGTCTTGGCTTGACTGGGGGAAGAGGCATCATCAGTGATTGATGTTTACCTGGAGTAAGGTCAAGGAGAGCAATCATTTGCCTGATGTGTATTTGGCCATTTAGATAGTAATGGTAGGAAATGTCAAGATGTTATGGCCCTGAGAAGTACTGATAATCTTTATCTCTTTTGAAACCTGCCTACACTTTGTTGAGTAAAATAAAGCCTGAAAAAGTATTCATTTAAGCCATCATTATTTGTGGCATGATGTTCTGTGGGGACCGACCCACTATGATCCTGGACCCGAAAGAGCTGGCAGTGGTGAGAGAGTATCTTTAGCTTCCTGCTAAATAAAAGTGATGGTAAGAAGTAAAGTCATGGATTTATAGAATTGTAAAGAAATTTGGAGTTTGGTTATTCCAGCCCTCTTATTTTACTGCGAGAGAGATTGAAGCTTGAGAAGATGTGCCTTGCCTAAGATCACTTAGCATTATAAGCTCTGCAATTGCTTTGAAATCTATATAATAAATTTTTCCTCTTCGGACAGAGCTAGTACTGGAAGCTAGCCTGACTGCACAGTGATGACATTGGCTTATGATAAACTGGATCAATTGCACATCAGATAGAACTACTATGTAACGGCCCAAGGTGAAGCAAGGATTCCTTCCACGTTGAGGATATCTATTCCTGCCCATGGCTATCAGAAGCTGATCTACTGCTAGCTGAGGAGCACAGAAGATACCTTCAAATTTTCAGGGAAGGATAATAGATGATTGGGAGAGTTTCCAGAATGGTGGTTTCTGTAACATCTGTAGCCTCAGAACTTAGGAAGAGCAAGCACAAAATGTGTTTTTGCAAATGTTTTTCATGGATTTATGACCTAAGCTGTTTAACAGATTGTCTTGCTTAAAAAATATGACTGGTTTTAGCTGACAAGTTGGATTTTATGAACTGATTGATCCCAGCTGCCAATTGTCAAGGCTAGAGGATGTTCCAAATTGGCAGTCCCCAAAGACCTTGAGTTGATTGGTTTAGAGGGGGGAAAGGAAGATTTGGGGGTGGAGAAAATAGAGTTTTATAAAGCTAATATGATTTTAAAAGTATTTGAAGTACAAATATTCTTTAGAACATACAAATGTCATAGTAGTCCAAACTTTTTCTTCTTTGTGGGTTGTTCTAATGCTTTATAGGGTTAGGTGCCCTATATTTTCTAATAGTAAAACTGTACTCATATTTACATAGTACAAGGGATATATGTATCTTGACTGCTACAAAGTTTGAATTATGTGCTTTCTTAAGAAGGAAGCTATGTTTTGAATTCATGAAAGTCTTTTCCTATTTTTCCCAAAACACTAAGCTTCTATGTCTTAAAGACATGGTGGGAACTTTTACTTGGATAGATTGAGTGGCAAATGAGGCAGTTATTTGAAATTCACTTTTGAAATTGTATTGTGAGTTCTAAGTCCATATTTGAGCATATTATTAACAATACTAATATTGATACCCCTACTTATTTTAACTTTTATGCCTTATCTTCCATGACTGGTGCTTATCTTCGTAGAGTTGTATGAACATAACACAACATAAACTTCATAGAGTTGTAAATATAAAATGAGCTAACCCAAGCAAATTGTTTAGAATAGTGCTTGTCACATAATTAATACTTGATCAGTGCTATTATTATTACAAATCATAACAATATGGGGTTAATGTTACAAATGCCATTGGTCAAGTATGTTAAAAGCCTCTGAATTAATTGCTAGAGTGCAGCTTAGCTAGAAACATCCATGATTGCTCTTCAGAGGATTACACACTTATTATTTAAACAGTGTTTAGAAAAGATCATCTAATCTTACGGGAAAGGCTTCCAGCTTTTCCCCATTGAGAATAATATTTGCTGTAAGGATGCCCACTCTCACCATTATTATTCAGCATAGTACTAGAAGTCCTTGCAACAGCAATCAGACAACAAANTGGGAAAGGCTTCCAGCTTTTCCCCATTGAGAATAATATTTGCTGTAAGCCTTTCTCTTAAGATCAGGAGCATGACAAGGATGCCCACTCTCACCATTATTATTCAGCATAGTACTAGAAGTCCTTGCAACAGCAATCAGACAACAAAAAGTGATAAAAGGTATCCAAATCGGCAAAGAAGAAGTCAAACTGTGTCTCTTCGCAGATGACATGATACTCTATATGGAAAACCCAAAAGAATCCACCCCCAAACTACTAGAATTTACAGAACAATTCAGTAATGTGGCGGGATACAAAATCAATGCTCAGAAATAAGTTGCATTTCTTTTTTTTTTTTTAAGATTTTATTTATTTATTTGACAGAGATAGAGACAGCCACCGAGAGAGGGAACAAAAGCAGGGGGAGTGGGAGAGGAAGAAGCAGGCTCATAGAGGAGGACCCTGATGTGGGCTCAATCCCATAATGCCGGAATCACGCCCTGAGCCAAAGGCAGACGCTTAATCACTGTGCCACCCAGGCACCCCTAGAAATCAGTTGCATTTCTATACACGAATAATGAGACTGAAGAAAGAGAAATTAGGGAATCCATTCCATTTACAATAGCACCAAAAATCATACATTATCTCGGAATTCACTTAACCAGAGACGTAAAGGATCTATATTCTAGAAACTACAAATCACTCTTGAAAGACATTGAAGAAGACACAAAAAGATGGAAAAATATTCCATGCTCATGGATCGGAAGAATTAACAGTTAAAATGTCCATGCTACCCAGAGCAATCTACACTTTCAATGCCATCCCGATCAAAATACCAATGACATTTTTCAAAGAACTGGAACAAACCGCCCTTAAATTTTTGTGGAACCAGAAAAGGCCCCAAATCGCCAAGGAATTGTTGGAAAGGAAAAAAAAGCTGGGGGCGTTATGTTGCCAGATTTCAAGCTATACTACAAAGCTGTGATCACAAAGACAGCATGGTACTGGCACAAAAACAAACACATAGACCAATGGAACAGAATAGAGAACCCAGAAATGGACCCTCGGCTCTTTGGGCAACTAATCTTTGACAAAGCAGGAAAAAACATCCAGTGGAAAAAAGACAGTCTCTTCAATAAATGGTGCTGGGAAAATTGGACAGCTACATGCAAAAGAATGAAACTTGACCACTCTCTCACACCATACACAAACTCCAAATGGATGAAAGACCTCGATGTGAGACAGGAATCCATCAAAATCCTAGAGGAGAACATAGGCAGCAACCTCTATGACATCGGCCAAAGTAACTTTTTTCATGACACATCTCTAAAGGCAAGAGAAACAAAAGAAAAAATGAACTTGTGGGACTTCATCAAGATAAAAACTTCTGCATAGCCAAGGAAACAGTCAGAAAAACTAAGAGGCAGCCCACGGAATGGGAGAATATATTTGCAAATGACACTACAGTTAAAAGACTGGTATCCAAGATCTACAAAGAACTTCTCAAACTCAATATGCGAGAAACAAATAATCAAATCATAAATGGGCAGAAGATATGAACAGACACTTTTCTAATGGAGACATACAAATGGCTAACAGACACATGAAAAAATGTTCAAAATCATTAGCCATCAGGAAATTCAAATCAAAAACCACACTGAGATACCACCTTACGCCAGTTAGAATGGCAAAAGTTGACAAGGCAGGAAACTACAAATGTTGGAGGGGATGTGGAGAAAGGGGATCCGTCTAACATTGTTGGTGGGAATGCAAGTTGATACAGCCACTTTGGAAAACAGTGTGGAGGTCCCTTAAAAAGTTAAAAATTGAGCTACCCTATGATCCAGCCATTGCACTGCTGGGTATTTACCCCAAAGATACAGATGTAGTGAAGAGAAGGGCTTTATGCACACCAATGTTCATAGCATCATTGTCCACGATAGCTAAATCGTGGAAGGAGCCAAGATGCCCTTCAACAGATGACTGGATTAAGAAGATATGGTCTGTATATACAATGGAATATTACTCAGCCATCAAAAAGAATGATTTCTCAACATTTGCTTCAACATGGACGGGACTGGAGGAGATAATGCTAAGCGAAATAAGTCAAGCAGAGAAAGACAATTATTGTATGGTTTCACTCATTTATGGAACATAAAAAGTAAGAAGATCGGTAGGAGAAGAAAGGGAAGAAGAAAGGGGGGGTAAATAGAAGGGGGAATGAACCATGAGACACTATGGACTCTGGAAAACAAACTGAGGCCTTGGGGGGGGAATGGGATAGGCTGGTAATGGGTATTATGGAGGGCACCATTGCATGGCGCACTGGGTGTTATATGCAAGTATTGAATCATGGGACTTTACATCAAAAACTAGGGATGTACTGTATGGTGACTAACATAATATAATAAAAAATATTATTATAAAAAAAGGAAAGATCATCTATTATTGGTCCAACTGTATGATGAGATTTCCAATATATAGTTTATGCATAATGGCATTTCCACTTGTAACTGTAGTTTGTAGTTGAAGTGGCCTTGGTGTTCCGGATTTCACCCAGTACTGTATTTTCTAGAGGTGAAGCTTTGCCTGAGACCTAACCTTTCAAAACATTAATTAGGTATCTATCAGTGATATTGTCTACTTTATCTACCTTCCTAATGCTTAAAAGGAGGTAGTCATCTCGCTTAATTAAATATATATGGCTCCATTGGAAGAAAAGTCAGATAGTTTTGTTTTCTTAGGATTTTACTTATTTGAGAGAGAGGGAGAGAGAGAGAGAGAGAGGCAGAGCACAAGCAGGGAAGAGGGAGAGGGAGAATCAGACTCCTCATTCAGCAGGGAGCCTGATATGGGGCTTGATCCCAGGACCCTGAGATCATGTTGAAAACTAGAGAATCTATCCAAGCAAACATCATGACCAGAGCCAAAGGCAGACACTTAACCGGCTGAGCTACCCAGGTGCCCCAAAAGTCAGTTCTGATATTGAATTAGGTGACAATGAGGGACATTGTCAGTGCTACTAAACTAGTTACTCTAAGTTTCAAAAGGAAATCATAAAATGGCAGCTCTCCGTATTCTCTCACTTTCTCCAAATAACAATTTCCATCGAAGGGAAAATTTTACCAAATCTACTGAACAATAAATATTTTAAGAAGCCAAAGCATCTTGAGATTTACTTCCCAGAAGAAAGTACCCTGTATGTGAAGATGTAGCATTATCTAAGTCAATTAATATAAATGAACAATTGGCTATTAGAAGGCTATAATCTGAATTTTATTTTATTTAAAACACAGCTGATGTAAGTACAAACAATGATGAAATTGTTAGAAGTATCATGGCATTATCAGACAGGCATTGCTTCACATTGTATCTTTGCCAGTTTTTAGAATTGTGACCCTGAGCTTCATACAGAGTTCCTTGTACCTCATCATATAGATATTAAATGCTTGATAGTGATTATTTTTTATCTGAAGTTAAGTAAAGTCAAATTCTAAGAGTATGAAAAGTACATTTTATTTTTTAAGGATAATGTCTGGACTCAGTTTAAGCTTACTCTAGCAGAAAAACCATAATATTTGGAATAATCAAGGTAGTAGTATTTTAAATTCCAAACTTCCCGATCTCCCCTCTCTTCTCTTCTTCTTCCTCCATATTGGAGAAAAGGGTATGATCAGGAAAAGGAATTAAAACCAACTAATCATTGTCTATTGCATAAAGGACTTAGATGGAATTATTTCTGGTAGACACCATCAGGAAGATCAGAGGACTCTACCACCCCTTCTAAAAACATTTCATATAAGAAACATTATAAAGAAATATATAGTGAATCTAAGACAACAAAGCTTGGGTACTTACTATGTGCTAGGTATTAGGCCAACCAGTTTACATTCTGTTACTTTATCAAACGGGTGCTACTATTATAAATGTTTAAGAGATGAAGAAACAGGCTTAGAGAGATTAAGTAAATTACCAGGATCACAGAGATATAAACAGGAGAATTAGGACTCAAAGTTTAGGTTTGACTCTGTGCTGTATTTAGGCTTGACAAATGGTGGCTGCAGTGTATTAGAAAGTTGCAAATTCAGGGAAAGAAGAAATCTACAAGCTGGAGTGGTCTGGCAAGTCTCAATGGAGGAGATCCCACATCAGCTGTGTTCTGAAAGACAAATAGTAGGGTATTTCATGTGGAAGGATGGTAGCAGGTAAAATACAGATAAGTGAAGCTTTACCATGCATTCTTATATTAATTAGTTGACCAGTTTGACTCAATTGATGTGTTTCAGAGGGTGAGTGATCGGAGATAAATCTTTTTAAACAGCTTTTTTTGTGGTATGATTGATACACAATACACAGTGAATACTTAACATATACAATTTGATGAGTTTTAAGCATATGCACACAACTGTGAAACCATCACCACAATCAAGATAATGAACATACCCATCACTGTCACAGTTTCTTAGAGCACCTTTGTAATTCCTTCCAGTCCTCCTAACTTCCTACCTCTTGATTCTTAGGCAACCACTGATATGCTGTTTGTTACTACACATTACTATGCATTTTTAAGAACTTTATAGAAGTGTTTTTGTCTGGCTTCAATCAATCAGGATAATTATTCTGAGCTTTTTCTATGTTGTATATATCTGTAGTTCATTATTTTTATTGCTGAGCTGTATTTCTTCGGATGGATGTATTGCCATTTGTTTTTGCACTGACCTTTTGTTGTGCATTTAGATGGCTTTCAGTTTTTGGCCATTACAAATAAAGCTACTTATGAATGTTGACTTACAAATCTTTGTGTGGACCTGTGCTTATTTTTGGGGGGGATAAGTAATTAGGAATGGAATAGCTGGATCATGATAGTATGAGAATGTTCAATTTTTTAAGAAACAACCAAACTATTTTCCTAAATGATTTTATAATTTTACATTCCTACCAGCAGTGTGTGAAAATTCCAGTTTGCCCAACCTTCCCCATTACTCACCAGTACTTGGTGAATGAAAGGATCAGTGGAAGGCAGATGGAGACTCATATGCCAAGTTAAGGAATTTGGACTTCAATTTGGAGGTAATACAGACTGATTAAAAGTTTTAGAATAGGGGAGGGACAAAGTGTATGAGGTGACTGAGGAGGGTAAGTCTCTTATAGTATGTGCAGAGTTGATTAGGATGCGGAAAGGCTGATGGTTTGGAGACCACCTTAGGTAGCAACTTACGTGATGCCTGAGATAGTTCAGGTATGAGAAAATAAATGTCTGAACCAGTGGGATGGGGTGATAATGGAAAGGAAAGGGCAGATGCAAGAGGAAGTTTGAAGGAAAAGTTAATGACATAGGTTTTACTTTGTTTTTGTCCCTCATAGGAATGGAAGGAAAAATTTATTTGCATTTTACTAGTTTGAGAGACTAGGAGAAGAGTGGTGTCATTTATAGTAACAGAACAGTCAAGAGGTTTATTTTGGGGATAGAGAATGAGAAAGAGAATACGTGGAATTTATTTTAGATATGTTGAATTTGACGTGCATTCACCTATGTTCCAGGCATTTTTTACGTTAATGTTTACACCATGCTTCAATTCCACGTGAATTTTAGTTGACCATGTAAACATACAGAAGAGGAACTTTGGAAATAAGTTACAGGCAGAAACTACCAGTGAGGTGGGGACAAAGGAGAAGAGTGAGATGTAGAACTGGGGTGGGGGCTTTAAGGAAGGCTGCAAAGGAGCTGTGGAAGCATGTATTTGGGAAGCTTTCCCCACAGAACTGTTAGTTTTAATTGGGACAGATGTGTGACCACACCCCAGGGGTCATGGTATTTCAAAGAGCCATTTCGGGGATAACACTGTTGAGAAAGCTGTTCTGTTTGTAATTTTCATCATTTCTCTAAGGGGGCAGGCATGAACTATAGTTATCTGTCTAGTTCTTTCTTCTTGTTTGGTTTTTCTCAAATCCCACCATTGCTTGGAATGACCCTGTCCATTTTTCCCTATTGGCATTACCTAGGGTTATATAGCCAGGAATTTAATTCCACTGTTGTATCTTTAAAAGATAATTCCAGGACTCAACCAGTAGTGTTGCATACAATATTACTGACTCTTGGGGAAATGTAATTTAAAATTTATTTTCAAGGAAATTATGCTTCAAACATTTCTTACTGCATTTAGAATTCATATTTAAAAGACTCATGCCAAATAGAAGAAAAAGTCTCTCAGATTTTACGAATTAGAATAATGCTCTATGGACTTAGGGCAAATTATGTGTGTGGCAGAGAGGGAGTCAAAATATGGTGCCTACCATGTTGCAATAGAACAAGTTCCTGTAAAAAATGCTTTGGATGGTCATGATGGTGTATATAGGACTTCTCACTCTAGTCCACCCACAACTAGTCACACACATGCTGAGACCATGAAATAGTAATCATCATCATGAAATAGTAATACAGTAATACTTCTTAACAGTTTGTAAGAGAGAATGTGTTTAAGTGTGATTTTTTTTTTCAAGAAAACACTGTAATGATGTCTCAGGAGACAAAGTGAGCTATGTTGAATTCCTGCCAACACTTTTATTCTAAAGTGGTTGATTTAAATATAGTGCTTTCTGGGGATTGAGACAAAAATTAAATTTTTTTTTGTTGACTCTTCTTCCATTCCCTTTGTTTTAGGTAGAATAATATTGTTTATGTTAATGGTAGCATTTCTTCAGCACTCAGTATTTGTTACCTTGTTTTAGAATGAAATCTAACACAGTTGTCATATGGCTTCTAATCCCAATTTGCACATATGCTTCTTAATGGCCTTAATGACCATAGCTCTGAATCAGGTAATTGTTCTGATGATATATTAATCTGCTTAGATTCATTGTATATTAACATTTTACACTCACTAATTAGAGTGTCTAAGATTTGAGAATTAGAGGTGGCTTTCCTTGTGTACACAAAGCACAAAGCAATGTTATTAAGGTAATAGTTTTCAGTAGTCTTAGCCAAGTTTGTATTTATGGTGCTACTTCAGCTTTGTCATAACCTCCAAAAGTTTATAATTGAGCTCAACTATGAAAAGTACCAAAGGCAGTAGAACATGATGGTTAGAAGCATGGGCCTGGAAACAGACTGAACCACTGGAAGATGCTCCCCCAGTCGACAGTTTTTTGAATCTTAGCAGTTACTTAATTTAGTTTCCTTAAATGTAAAATGGCAATAAAATAGTACATTTTTCAATGGGTTTTTGGAATAATAGTGCCTGGTACAGAGAAAATAGTAAATAACAACAACAAAAACAAGTAAGTGAGAATCTTAATCATCTAGCTCTGACGCTTAATCATAGATTTTCTCACTGCAGGTTGATGAGGCAGCCATCCATTCAAGGGTACATCCTGGTTGAGTTCTTCAGCTTTTATGAAAGATTGCAGTATCACTTATCTATTTCTACATAACACATCACCTCAAACTTTGGTGGTTTAAAACGACAAAATTTATTGTTTTTTAAAAGTCTCAGATGGTGTCTGTGATAATTTGGGAGTGGTAGAACCAGATAATTTTGGCTTGAGTCTCTCATGCCATTGTGGTAAGATTATGACTAGGGCCAAGGATCTCTTGAAGGCTTCTTCACTCATGTCAGGTTATGAGGACTAAGAACTCTAACAGCTTGGAGATGGAATAGTGGGGTCTTTCTCCTCAGACATCTGTCTACATAGTCTCTCCATGTGATTTTTAGATTATGCTGTCTTCAGGATGGCCAGACTTCTTTAATGTTGGCTATGAGCTCCCAAGGTAGGTATTGGGGGGGGGTGTGGTTAGGGGAAGGAGGGAGAGGGAGAGAGATGAGATCCTAATATCTTGCCTGATCAAGCCTGGGAATTCAGTATCCCTTTCAAAATAATCAATTGGTTGAAGCAGTTAGAGGTCTGCCAGGTTCAAAGTGAGGGAGCATAGATCCCACTTCTTGGTATAGAATTATAAGCATGACACTATAAGAGAGAATGTTGGGTAGGATGCATATTGGTATATTTTTGGGAAATATAACATGGCACAATTGCCAAGCTTCCTAATACTTAGATGGTTGTCTAATATGGATGACTGGCTTTTCAGAATTAGGTTAAATAATATGAACTCAAATTCTCTGCTGCTCTGTGTTCATCAGAACCCCAGTGTGAGGAAAAATATTTAGGGAGGATATTAAAAAAAAATCTTTCTTTTTTCCGTGGATTAAACGAGATCATCAGAAGAATCTTTGAGTACTTATAGAAATGTTTACCTCACTTGACCTTTGATTTTATTTTATTTTATTTATTTTTTTTTAAAGATTTTTATTTATTTATTCGACAGAGATAGAGACAGCCAGCGAGAGAGGGAANCTTTACCTCACTTGACCTTTTATTTTATTTTATTTTATTTATTTTTTTTAAAGATTTTTATTTATTTATTCGACAGAGATAGAGACAGCCAGTGAGAGAGGGAACACAAGCAGGGGGAGTGGAGAGGAAGAAGCAGGCTCATAGCGGAGGAGCCTGATGTGGGGCTCGATCCCATAACGCCGGGATCACGCCCTGAGCTGAAGGCAGACGCTTAACCGCTATGCCGCCCAGGCGCCCCTGACCTTTGATTTTAAACCACCGGTATGTATTGGAGGAGGCTGTGAGAAATGGCCATATAAAAACCACTACAGTATTGAACACAGAGATGTTTAATCCTCACCACCCTCTCTTCCACCAGTGTTTCTCTTTTCAGTCCTTATCTACCACTTTGCAAAATTAAGAATCTGTGTGTCTTCCTTAACCTTGCCCTTAGCATCCAGTTCATAACCAACATATGCATGTAGCAATCTTCCATTCAGGAGTAAGATGAACAGTAAGTAAATATCATTTTCTAGTTTCTTGTTCATACTGTTTAAATACTGTTTACCTTTCTCATACTGTTACCCTTCTTTCCACATATACCTGGAAATGGTCTTGCACTAGAGGAAATCAAAGTCCCGATTTGCTTTTAGTCTCTTATTTTGGGACTAAAATCAATGAAAGAAATGAAGAAAAATGGAGCAGATTATAGGTAGCATTTCTTATTGATTTTTCCCAACAAATTTCTAAGGGTCCTAAACCACAGGCATAGTAATCATCCCCCTGAATGATTGCATTTTATATTGAACTAATTAACCATTTTGTGTCTTATTACCCCTGAAGTTGTTTTACCATGTCACATTTACATATAAGCTTTATTGATTGTGACTGTAATTTTTTGAACTGTGATACATAAGGTTGATATTTCTTGGCTCATAGTATAACATGCCATTATTGATCCATACAAGGTTTATTTTTTAAAAATTTATTCTAGCTTCATTCTCCATTCTTACTTTGCCTCGTTCATTCCTACAGGTAGCTATTCTAATGCATTCATTGTGTGTTTTTTTTATTTTGATGTATACTCTTTTTAAATGCTTATTATTGATTTGTATACATGTATTTTATATTTCTATAAATGGTATTCTGCTATAGATCTTACTTTTGTTTCTTTTTTTAAATATTTTATTTATTTGTCAGAGAGAGAGAGAGCAAGAGTAGAAGCAGGGGGAGCTGCAGGCAGAGGGAGAAGTAGGCTCCCTGCTGAGCAAGGAGCCCGATGTGGGACTTGATCCCAGAACCCTGGGATCATGATCTGAGCTGAAGGCAGACGCTTAACTGACTGAGCCACCCAAGCGTCCCTTCAAACTTTATTTTTAAAGTAGTTTAAAAAAGTTTCTTTTCGGTTAGCCACAACTGCTCTACCTTTTTTCCCAAAGGACAAAAGTTTAGATCTATTTTTCCTTAAATGTAGTTTAAACACAGTTTAATTATAAACTTCATTAAAGTTTGTAATAGCTTGAAAAAATATCAGTCCCCTTTTTCAGTTGTGCTGATTCTGTGCTCATCTCTTTATTTCAAGCCTATCATTGAAGAGTAGTTGTTCTTATTCCTAAATCTCCTGTTTAAGACCATTTAACCCTTTCTGACTAAGCAGATGTTTAAAAAAGATCACAAGCAGTGGTACACTGAATTCAGGGATCTGATTGTTGATATCTGAAACTGATTTTAGGACAGTAATTAACAAATAATTTACAAATTTATGTCTGGTGTCTGATATTTAACTGAATATTTTTCTTATTATGAAATTAACACATCAGCAACTATGTGTTTATTCATTCTCTTTACCACCCTTGACAACTAATGTGGAGGTCATTTCCCCCTTTGGCTTGTCTTGTGGTATATTTGCTGGCTTTGATTAGTATCACCATGGAACAATCTGAAATAAGTTAGTATCAGTGGAATGGAAATCTTAGTGGTTTAGGTATCACTCTTAGTATACACAACATGTCGAAAACTCTGTAGTCCTCTCCTGGCTTCATCTCTGTTCCCTCTCCTTCCAAGGTTCTGTCCATAAAGTCTTAAGTAGTTGACTACTTGGATGAGATATGGAAATCAAAAAGACTTTGAGTTTTTAGACAGAAGGATCATTTTGTTGACCTGCTGAAAGTTTAGTCTTGGTGGGTACACACTGAAACAGATTAGAGTCTTAGGTCAAAACTAAAATTTACTTACTGTTCATCTTACTCCTAACTGGAAGATTGTTACATGCATATGTTAGTATCATACAGACAATAAGGCAGGTATTACTTTAAAGACTTTGTGGGTAGCATATGGGAAGAATCAAATGGAAACACAGTTTCTTTTTGGTCTGATACTTGGCAAAGTGCTGCTGAAAATAGGTAGGCAGAAAAATGAGCTTAAGTTTAGTATTGTTGACATGAATCAATTGTTTGTGTATGACAGGCTTCTCTTTGCCTAGTGCCCTTTTTCTCCTTCCCTTCCTTCTCCTACAGTTTTTTATGCCCCCTCCTTTCCCTCTAGCCCTTCTGCTTGGCACTATGGATCAGCGAAGGATCGGTCAAGTTATAACTGCTGATGGTGAGAATACAAATATGAGAAGCCATACACATGGCTTGCTGGCAAATAGGGAGCTTATGGAAAGGAGAGAGATCCTGTGTGCTCACCAGTGCTCTTCTTACCCAAAAAGCTTAAGGTCATTGACAAGTTAGGAAATTCACCTCTTCTTCTCCTCTCTTGTCAGGAAAAACAAAACCTTTGGAGAACAGGGGCATAAGAAACTGCTGGTGTAAGGCCTTTCTGTGCCTGCTGGCACTCAAAGTAACCATTGCTGTGGTTAGTGTTACTGCTCATTCTTGGTCTTGGTGCGTGCGACCTTGGCCGGATTTATCTTTCATTACTCCAGGGCTGCGCAGCTCAGGAGGATTTGAGTACAAAAACTTTCTCCTGAGATTACTGAAAGGACTGTTCCTCTTGAACTAAAGCAGAAATAACTTTTGATGGCATTTGAATTTAAAGGGCACTGTCACTGAATAAAAGCGGCCTTGCTTTACCAAAACAACCAGCAAAACAATCACCCCAACATAACAAGAGCAACTTAGGTCTGCACATATGTTTCAGTTGCTTTCAATTTTTTTTTAAAAAGATTTTATTTATTTGACACAGAGAGACGGGGGGGGGTGCGGCGCGGGAGAGCAAGCACAAGCAGGGGGAGTGGCAGGCAGGCAAGAAGAGGGCTCTCCGCTGAGCAGGGGAGCCTGATGTGGGGCTCTATCCCAGGACCCTGGGATCATGACCTGAGCCAAAGGCAGCTGCCTAATGGACTGAGCCACCCAGGTGCCCCTCAATTTAATATATATTGTATCACTTTATTTTTCAGTAAGTTTCATGAGTCTATGTGAACTATGTCGCCAGTCAGAAATGGGCTCTTTCTCAGATAAAGATGGATGATTTTCCCCCCAGGTAAAGCTACACAGAAGCTAGTGTAAACATTCAAATATTTAACTGTTCAGAATCACCCATTAATCAAAAGTTTTTAACTGTAATTTTATACGAAATATATAGAAGGACGATAATTGTTTATCAGTGATGACTTTATACTAACCCCTTATAGACTGTAACCTAATGTCAGAGCAGTTCTGCCTCTATTTCTGAACCTGTGACTTCATAGAGTACCAAGGTAACTGATCCCCAGAAGTATGACCTTAGGGACTGTAAATATCTGAATAATGAAACAGAGATTGAATTACATTCCCCTTCTGTATTTAATAAATCATGAAAATAGACTAATGCATTTATAAACATTTTTGATCCTGAGGGTTGAAATAGGAAGGATTTTTCTATTCAATTCTGACTTGACCAAAAAATCCAATGACCTAGAACAGCTCCTTCCCTGAGAATTCCAATCAGTTGTGGTTTTGGAGTATTTATAAGGGTTTCATGTTGCATGAGTTATGTGGGATCATACTGAACAGGGTCATATCCTTATGTATCAGGGAACCTAAGTCTGAAGACGCTAGCTTAGTTTTCCAAAGGTGAGTGAGATTATACTTCTGCCTTTGGAATCAGACCCATATGTGTATTAACATGACCAGAATTCAGTTTTCCCTTCCCCACTACCCAGCACAAGGGAAATACCAAATCTAGCCCCAATTTAGGCTCCCTTGGCCTCTTTTTTCCAGGACCTTAGATTTTCTCCCCCCTAGATTAACTGCTTTCTATAGAGATATTAAATCTGTGAGGAAGGTTACATTAGAAACCCACACAGATAATATTCCAAGAAAATTGTTCTTTTGAAGTTTGATTTGAAACTCATGCTGCTCATTAATACAGGCAACAGAAAGAAAGGAGACCTATCCTTGAAAAGAGCTGGTTATGAGCTGGGGAAGCAGCTTAAATCTTCAGTATGGATGTGGAGTTAAAAGCAAAGCCAGGCGAGAAATGAGATCAGGTGTGGAATTATGTATCTGTTAATATTGTCAAATTCACTTGACTGGAGAGTGACAGCATGCTTGTTCACTAGAAGTTTTCTGAAAGACCGATCAAGCATAGAGCTGAAGCAGGATTTTAACTTTTTATTTTTGTATAATTTCAGTATTTTTCTTCTTAAATTTAACCATGCAGATATCCCTGTGAAATACTTGAGTCAGAGTACAACTAGCTATTTTCACATATCAGCTTCTTTCCTCGACATGAAGAAACAGCAGAGTAGGAAAGAATTCCTTTGGGGACAGAGCATGCTTTGTAGTGTTTTGTTTTTGTTTTTAATGAAAATTATCCAGGCAGAAATTGGTAGTCAGTAGAGATGTTTGTTTTGGTTGGCAATCACCATGTTTAGTCTATGAGGCAGGGATTTTGGGCTCAGAGGTGAGGCCTGCTGAAGGTGCATTGTATTCAAACTGAGAGAGCAAAGAAACTGGTGGAACAAGGCAATGATGGCTTCAGGTCTATTTTATAGAGTCAATCTGAGTTTTACTTACTCAACTAGAATTTGTTACAAGTGTGAAGTGTGTGTATGTTCTTCTTTATACACATTTGTTTCTAGCCCTAGGTTCACAAGCAATACTTGAGGTCGAGGTGGCAAGAGAGAATAATTTAGCAGTTCTTTTGGAAGTTACAGTAGAGTTTTCCAAAGTGGAGAATGGAATGTGTGCAAGCCACTCTAGAGAACCCCTCCAGCTTTTATTTTCCTTCTCATTTTATCTTGTTCTTTCTGTACCTTCATTCAACAAATATTTATTTAATCTATGGAGTTCAGCATAGTAGTTAAGATCAAATATTCCCATTGGACAGATCCAATTTCCCATCTCTTAAGTCTCAGTTTCTTCAACACTAAAATGGGGATAAAAATAGTATTTCTAGCAGTGATATTTCTAGCACTCAGTATGGTGCCTGGTAGATAGAAAGTGCTTGGCAATTATGTCACCTATTTGCCTTTTCATTGATGAAATATAGATAGTTAGCAATAAATTGCATAATTTACTGAAATTATTATTATTAGTCTTAAGTGTGGTTTCCCCTAGAAGTGATTTCTAAATTGGGAGCAGGAAGAGGAAAGGTAATAAGTTATGTGACAATTCTTTTGACTGACATTTTCTCTGGGGAATATGTATACCTTCTCTCTTTTTCTTTTTCTGGTAATGAGTTTCCCTCACCAAAAGCAAGATAGGAAACAGGAATTTCCATTTTGGGGGAATAAATAAAGTCAGGCAAGAGGAAGGTGTCTCTGGAAGGAAAAGGGCATGGATATTAAGCCAGAACCTCAGGTGCACACTCAGAAGCAGGCTAGGAGGAGCTGTCATGATGTTCAGAGGAGAGCTTATTGAAGTTCAGCTGAAGAACTGACTCACTGTTGGTGTTAAAATTGTTAAGAAGAAGATTATTCAGGAGCCCAGTAGGGTAGAATCTGTCTTCAGTGAGTAGGCAGAGTGTGCCATCAGAGGGTGGCTCTTAAGATGTATTTAGATCTTAGCATTGAAAAACACTGAAAAGATTTGTGCTTCCTATACTCGTTATTTAAAATTAAAAATCGCCAGCAAATAATAAAACATAAAACTTACATGATCACTGGAAGTGAAATGATTTTTTTCTTTAGACTTTTTTCTTTTCTGGGTGGATTTATTGAAGATAAACATTTTTGTGTGTTCCTACCCTGCTGGTGTCCTGAGCTTGTGTGTAATCTGCTTTTATTGGATAATAATACAGCACTACTCCTAGTCCTCAAGTCAAAATTGTCTTAGCAGAGACAGTCAGGCCCAGGCCACCTAGACTCAAGAATAGTCATCGTACAGAGGTGGCTATCTTAGTTTGTGTTCACCAAATTGGTATTTCTAGGAATCATCTCCCACATAAATTAGTTGCATTCTGACCTTTTTTTCAGGGTCTGCTTCTGGAAGAACCCAGCATTAGATGGAAATGGGGTATTAGGAAGCATAACTGGGATTAGATCACTAACCTGCCAGTTTGAGGCAAGGGATCCATTACTGAGGATGAGGGTACTAGCAAGAACTCTTGATGATCTGTAATATCAGAGTTTTTAATAGTGTTAGTTGTGGTGGATTGGGATGAAGTATAGGTGGAGAGGGGATGCACTGCTCATGCAGTAACTCTATACTTGAAATATATAGGGGCAGTGATAATTCTAAGTTGGATGGCTATTGTTAATGGTCATTGAAGTCCCAAAGGAAGAATAGGGCAGGCTTTGGTCAACCAACTATTATCTTCAGATATGATGTGAAAGCCAGAAATTCTCCATAATAACTTTTATTTTTTACTTATTTTTTAAATATTTTGAAGATTTATTTATTTATTTTAGAAGCATGAATTGGGGGAGGGGCAGAGAGAGAGAGCAAGAGAGAGAATCTCAAACAGACTGAGCACAGAGCCTGAGACGGGGCTCAATCCCATGACCCTGATCATAACCTGGGCTGAAACCAAGAGTTGGGTGCTTAACAGACTGAGCCACCCGGGTGTCCCTCTATGATAATTTTTAAATTAAGAGACCCACATTTCCAGCAGCCAGAGAACAGATTGTGCTAAATACCAGGCACAAGATTTGATTGTGAGGATAGACAAGCTATAAAAGAAGCTGAAATTATAGTTCTGGCAACTCTCCTATACTTGAGAAAAGGACCCTGATAGGGAAGGAATAGAACCCTGAGATCTGGGATTAGTACATCTAGATGGCTGGGCTTGAGAAATTACATGACTTAGATTCTCCTTATGTCTTGGGCCAGAATAAGTTGCTCTCTTTCCCTTGTTAGAAAAGAATAATCTTTTGTTGCCTATAAACTATTTACAGAGAACATAAGGTAGGTATTTCGCAAGGTGATGGCTGTCATTTACAAGCTATGCTTTTGTCTCTTCCCATGGCTTGTTACTGCATGGATCAATAATAAGAATAAAATCTTAGCATGGCCTGACTAGGGAGGCATTACTGTGCCATGAGATAAAAGGGATTATTTGCAAAACAACAACAACAACAACAACAACAAAAAAAAAATCCCAACCAAACAAACAAACAAAAAACCCTGCTGGATCTAACTTAGATGCATCTGCAGGAGCTAGGAGAACATAAATGGGAAATGAATCTTGAAGGTGCTAGAATAAGAAGAACAGAGTATAATTCTGAATGGGGGGAGTTTATTGATACAGGGGAGCTCTTCTATAACTCAGGATTTAATATACTGGCATGGATACCAGGAACTGGTTCTAATTATTTTCTAGGATGGTTCCTTGAAGCTTGAAAACAATGATGACATATAGCCAGTAAGATGGAGAAGATGTCTGATATCTTGACAGAGAATTAAGAATGAGACAAAAGGCCCAGAGGGTTCAACATGTTCGAATAGGTTTAATATGCAAGACTGGAGACCCACAGCTGCCGGATCTCTGTGAGGATTAGTGATTACTTCCTTCACTGAGGTGATGAGGGTTATGTTAGTAGAGAGTGAGGTGGGGCACCACCATCATCAAGAAGCTCAGTGGAGCTGTCTTCTGTAGTCCGGGGTTGGTGATAGGGGATACTGCTATGGAACTGAGCTCTAATGTTAGTGAGGACGAATGGATTCCAGAATGGCAAAGGCCAGGTATTGGCATTTAACTGTCAGAGACAAGGTAGGCATAAATACCATGATGGGCTGGCCACAGGCTAGGATGACAGTTAGGGGACCTTGACCCTCAGGGATCTTTGGAAATGGCAAATATGCCATATTATTCCTAGGAGTGAAATATATGGGCAACGAACAGGGGATTGCTTTACTAGTGTAATTAAATAAACAGACAAGCAAACTGCAGGTTAGCACAAGAATAATGTTAACTACTTGAGTGGGAAAAGTAGATTTTCTCACCCAGGTTCCAGACTTGACCCAGTTTTCAGACCCAGAGCCTTTTGGTTGAAGGGGACGCTAAGCCCCATTGAGGAAATGTCCTATAATGTCAGAGTCAGAATATAAAGTAGGTGTTCCCACATTTTTCCTCAAAGAGATGTGGCCATTAAGTAGATTAATTGTACACCAGGGAAAAGGGAGTACAGAGTTAGAACACAGTCCACAAGATGGCCCTTACTTTTGACCGTAATTGCCAGTTCAGGGGTTCCATAAACCACCTTCAGTTTCAGTGATTTGCTAGAAGAACTCACAGAGCCAATGAAAGCTCTTATACTCACAATTCTGGTTTTATTACAGGGAAATAAATACAGAGTTTTAATAGAGATTTAGGTTTATTACAAGGAAAAAACACAGATTAAAATCAGCCAAGGGAAGACAATCATAGGGCAGAATCTAGGAGCATTCCAAACATGGAGGTTCTAGGTGTCCTGTCTTTGTGTCCACAGTTAACGAACAGTGTTAACTCTTCCTGGCAAAGCTGTATAACAATAAACATGGAATATTGCCAACCAGGGTAGCTTATGAGAGCCTGATGTACAGTCTTTGTTGGGGTTTCATACGTAACTGCCCACATGGCTGATCTCAGTCTCCAGGCCCTCTGGAGATTGAGCCAATACAGCATGACTCAAACACCCCGCTCAATGTCAATCACTTTGTTAGACTCTTACAGTCTAAGGCCCCCAGAAAACAAAGACATCTTGTCAGGCATGACATTTCAAAGGCTTAGAGATTATTTCTCTGAAAATGAGGGCAAAGTTTAGATTCCTCTTTAGGCAAGGTTAAATACTTCACTGTACAGAAAGTATCAGATTTTTTTAAGGACTGTTGGAAATAGGGCCAAGCTGACACTAATGCCCAAGGGCCGAAAGTATTATTATATCCCTTGTTAGAATGGGGACATATGGAGGACGGGTGATAGAATCCTGGCCCAAGTTCATCTGACTATCTAAATGGATCCAAAGAACAATCTGTGGTTATTTATCCATTCCCTGACAACATAATTGAGATGGATCTGCTTACTAGTTGGTAAAATCTTCCTATTGGTTCCCTGACCTGGATTTGGATGGAACCAAAGTGGCAAATACTCTGAAAGGTCTGGTAAGACATATGTGTGCTAGGTGGTAGATGATCAACACTGCAAATATTCAGGGGCTTTCAGAACATCAATGAAATTTTTATGCATTTATTGTTCTTGGGCATACTAGGACATTCCTTCCAAGTTAAAGGCAAGTTATTATACCTTGTACCTCCTAAAAAGTTTATTATACCTTGTGCCACTAAAAAAGAAGACCAGTGCATGGTATATCATAATAAGAAATACTCCCTCAACCTAATTACTGACTGTCTTGGAAAGCTATCATGTTTAATTGGTATTCAGAGACAGAGGACTCTGAAGCAAGCTCAGAGTGTGGTATAAACAGCCTTGCAGTTTGGACTATATGACTTAGCAGATTCAGCAGTGCTATAGGTATCATGTTTAAAGGATAAAATGTTACATAAATGTTACATATATTAAAATGTTATGTAGATTCTCTGGAAAATTTGGTTAGGAGAGCTGTAGTACAGACTCCTAGGGTTCTTGAAAGAGCTATGATGCCTGTAGCAGAAAATTATCACTTTTTAAAAAGAAACTAAAATGCCTGAATTTGAGACACCAAGTTACTGTCATGAGTTACACATCATGAACTGGGTATTATCAGACCCACAAAATCATAAGGTTGGACAGGTTTACAAGTATCTGGAGGGCACAAGTAAGTTATACAAGCAGGTAGCCACATTTCATGTCACTTACTTTTGTACCAACACCTATCCCTGCGATTACCTCATGGTTAGATTTCTTTGACATGTTGATAATAACCTGAAAGGGGACTAGAGTTACCTGACAGCCTCTTCAAGGATGGTCCTGAAAGACAGGACTGAGGGGAAGTCTTCTAAGAGTGTATATCTTTGGGCTGTACTCCTGGTCATTAACTTTATGAGGAGGGAGAAACAGCATAAAGTAAGGATATGAACTGACTTCTTGGCAGTGGCTTATCTCATTGCTAAGAGGGCTAGCTGGAGCAAGATGGAATTGTGAATACCAAAAATTATAGGGTACAAGCATTCAAGTGGACCTATAGGACAAGGCACAAAATGTGTGGCTCTTTGTGTTTTACATCAGCGCTCACCAGTGTAGAATGACTATATGCAGTGGAGGTCAGCCAGATTGTTCTGTCACTCCAGTGCTGTTTGTGCAATGGAGTACTTATAGGACCAGTAATGAAAGATATGCAAGAGTCCAGTAGCATTGCACTCCCTCTCACCAGGATTCTTTCTGTTGCTGCAGCTGTTGAATGCCTGACCTGTCAACAATGAATGCTGAACTCTCTATATTTGCAGTATGTGCTTCTGTCCCTGTAAGTTTAAACTCTGCTGAATTAGAGGGTCTGGTACCTGATTAGGTATGCTTCAACTAGGGGACACAGTAAAGATTCCATAAACCTAAAGCTACAATGTTGACTGGTAATTATGGGCTTCTCGTGCTGGGAGACCATCAAGCAAAGAAGGGAGATTATTATACTAGCAGGGGTAATGACTGATTATCATGAGGAGATAGGGTTGCTACTATATAATAGAAGAGAGAAGTATGCCTGGAACATAGAAGGTTCACTGCAATACTCTTGGTGCTTTCGTGACTTCCACGGAATTGCACAGTCATGGTTCGACTGGGGCCTGGTAACTGGTGAATTCATATCCCTCAGGAGTGAAGATCTAGGTAACTCCATTGAGAGGGGAAAATAGAGGAGCAAAAGTTCTAGCCAAGCTAAAAGAAACATAAAATAGTTACACATTTTTTATTTTTAGAAACTGTGGCTTGTCGCACATCAAAGAATAGTGATAGGATACAGTGCTCTGCCTATATTTTCTGTTTTTGTACATGCAGGTGATTTCCTGATGTAAGCACGTCCAACTGTCTACCTGAATCTTTGGCCATGCGTATGTGATTGGGTCATGCCATTGGGAATGGGACAGGAAGTGCTGGGGACCTCTCATCCCCAAGACAAACACTTAACTTATTATGGACAAGAGTTGGTAAATATCCTACTTCATTGTCCCTTGGGTGGAAGAACTCTGAAGTGGGAAAGTGCAGAGGTCTTCAGCACAACTGGGCCATAGCCACCCATTGTATTAACCTGCTCGTGAACACACTTTGTTATTAGCATCTTTCTCTGTCTTATTGCCTTACTTACTACTGTTGTTTGCCACCAAACAGCACCTACTAAATGCACAACTACCAAATACATTATTTGTACTCAAATCCTGTTTCATATATAAGCAGCCACCCTAACAAAATGTGCCTTCAATTTTTTTTCTCTGTGTGATTATTTGTGTGCAGGGGTTGGTGAGAGTCCATGTACCTATGTCCCCTGAGTAATGCTGGGTGTCCTATAATAACTGAAATAAATAGTTATTGTACACTTACCAAAATTTTACTACTTAGTTCAGGAGTTGAAAACTCAAGTGCACACAGAGAACAGGCAGATTAGGAAAATGAAGTGTGAGTCAACGGGAAGTAGTAGGGACGCTGGTGCGTGTGAGAGTTGTTTGCAATCCTTCTGATTTTGTTTTACTAGAATAATGAGAAAACACTTTTTTTTGGGTAAAATTTTGTTATTTTTAAATGTTGGCAACTATTTGTAAATTATAAAAATATCTGTACAGGTCTTTTGTGGGACTTAGCTCAGGAAATTAGCCGTTTGCAACCTCTGTNTGGGTAAAATTTTGTTATTTTTAAATGTTGGCAACTATTTCTAAATTATAAAAATATCTGTACAGGTCTTTTGTGGGACTTAGCTCAGGAAATTAGCCGTTTGCAACCTCTGTTCTCATCTCGTCTTCAGATATTGGGCAGATACCCTGACAATGTATTTTGCATAGATCCAGCTTTTCTGTAGTTTTATTTTGAAATTGTAACTTAATTGAGAAGTTATAATCCAATTTAATGGAGAAAAGAAATCATCATCTTATGTTGTTTAATTCAGATTGTCAAAGTGGGGAAGATACATTTAGAACCTCTTAGAAACCTATGTAAGAGCTGACTGTGCACTGTTAGTCTATGTAATATACATCTGAGAGAACAGATTGAATCATTGCTACCTATCTCCCCTTGGAATATGGTTTAAGAAAGAGTTGATTTAGACCTCTTCTACCAATATGAGCTATTATTATACTGTATAATATGTATAAAATTAGGTGTTAAAACAATAACTAATGACCAGCTGCCAAAATCCAAGGGGTTAAATCAGAGTAGGTTCTTCATTCTTTTTCTCTAATTTTAATTTTTCTTGTAGGGGTTCTGGGGATTAAGAGATTCTTCTCTCCTGCTGTGCATTAGGGCATATTCCAAAAAAGGTTTACATTTTTATAACATTTTCCATGAATTGAAGAATTTTGGATTGAGGATATGGATGGCAATAACTCTAAGTTTCAAAATCAAAATTGTTACAGTCACTTGGGTAATGCTTGGGTGTCTCTTAAAGGATGAATCCACATTCTCTTGCCTGTTCCTCTCTGTACAAGGGCTATTCAGTAGAAAAATAATGCAAGTCACATATATATTTTAAGTTTCCTCGTACTCATATTAACAATGCTAAAAGGAAATAAGTAAAATTAATTTTAATGTTTTATTCAACCTAATATATCAAAAATAACACTTCAACATGAATAAACATAAAAATTATTAATGTTATTTTTTGCATTCTTTTTCCATACTAAGTATTTGAAATGTGGTGTGTATTTTATACTTAAAGCCATATGTCAATTTGGATTAGCCTCATTTCATGTGATGTGGCTAGAGGCTAATATATTGATCAGCCAACATTTAGTTCTTTCTATTGTCAGTCGCATTTACCCCAAAAATCATGAAAATTTATTACTTTGCACCAAGAGCATTGCCACTTGGTATTTTATGTCAAATAGTAATACTATGTGCCATTCAGTGAAAATATATCTTAAATAAATATTCTGAAGTCCTTAAATTAACAAATATTTTATTTTTGAGGCTGTAAGTGGCTGAGTAGGGGATGATGATGATGCTCCAAATCTTTCCAAGAGTGGAAGAACCATGATAGCTTTAGAAGAAGACCAAACAACATTTTCATAGGTTCTGTTGTGAGCAGGTCTTCCTTATTTAATTTTCCCATAAGGTCTTAGGTTCCTGTCCTACAAGTTCTTCAACTAAGGTTTTTGGGAGCATAACCACTGTAGTTTGAGAAGGAGTACTTTAGTTAAGGGATTTAACTGGTATAAGTTATTTTTTGAGTAGCTGCTCAATAAAATCTTATTTATTTTTCTCAAGGATTATTTATTTTTTTTAAAGATTATACTTATTTATTTATTTGACACAGAGAGAGACAGCCAGCGAGAGAGGGAACACAAGCAGGGGGAGTGAGAGAGGAAGAAGCAGGCTCCCGGGGCGGGGGGAGCCTGATGTGGGGCTCGATCCCAGAATGCTGGAATCACGCCCTGAGCCGAAGGCAGACACTTAATGACTGCGCCACCCAGGCGCCCCACAATAAAATGTTATTGAAAGGAATCAAATGGATTTAAGATTAATCCTAGCTCTCTGTCCTTGTTGCAGTAAAGTCTTGGAGATTAAACAAATTCTGTTTTCTAATGATATTGTCTCTTTACTGATTAAGTTACAATGGGCATAAAGCAAATAGAAAGTAAATTTTATTGTATAAAGATTTGCCACTATTAGTCTTAGAAGGAATATTTGAAATCTCTTGGGTAAATTAAGTGCTTTTGATGCCCTCTGGTTACCACCTTCTAGCTCAGAGATTGCTGGTGTACATTTTGCGTTTCAATATCACTTGTATTTCATTTTGTTACTATTTTTCTGGAGCTTTTTGCAAGCAGAGGAAAGCCCTCTTCTTTAGTCCTAGTGTTTAGATTTTAAATTGATGGTTGTTGAATGAATGAACAAATAATCATTTTGCTCTTTATTTTGGTCTAATCCTTATGTCCTTTTTCCTTCAGTGTTATCTAGGATGGCAGTAGAGATTGCATCTAAGTCTGAGTCATGGTAATCTTATAATGTCAGTTCAGTACTATTGACTTTTAGCAATACAGTAAGTTTCTAGATCCGTGCTTTTCATGTTCACATAAACATTTTTTCTTTTTTTTTTTCTTAATTGAACTTTTGCTCTCTTTATATACCATTCTAGATTCCTCTCAGATCTCTTTTATTCTACTTAATTGAAACATCATGGTGAAGCATAATGGTCTAATATATGTGATAAAAACTCCAGCCTGGTCCACAGATAAGATTTCAGTTTTATTTCACTTACTTTGAATTCCTCATGTTTAAAATTAAAATTAAAACCCAGTATATCTCCTATGTAACAAAGAAGAAAATAATCAGATTTAATAGTCTCAAAACATGCACATCAAATTCAGAGTGCTTAAAGCCTATTAAATTCTAAAGATCTGACAGGCTTTAATTTTTTTTCTGTCTTTCAGACTCTATCACTCACTGTGTTTTGGGTGAAGAAAATAAGTGACACATGGGGTCTACTTTAAATGCAGAACTCAAGGATTTTATTTATTTTCTCACTTGCACGGCAAGTGTAGTATGATTGGGCAGATGTCTAGTATTTTGTTGCTACTTCAGTTGCTGAGGGAGATGACTACCACCTTTGAAACAATTTTAAGGAAGTTTTCAGACTTGATGAACACAAAACCTGATATTTAGGAAATAGCGTTATTGTGTAAGGGAGTGGAGAAAGCAGAGATAAACCTAAGCAGGAAATAGAATGTTGTGGTCTAAGTGTCTGGTAGTGTGACCAACTCTCAATTATCCGTAGTACTGAGAGCTGCAGATATATAGATAATTATCTATTTATAATCCAAAAGCCTTGGTTTAATAAACAGTTTCCATATCCTCTTCTATGAGAACTACTAACAAGAAGCAGAATAGACTGTTTTATGTTTCAGCAGATTTTATTTTTTCTGCCCAGGTTTGGGTGGGGTTGCTAATGAGCAAGGTGTTGTCCAAAAGACCAGGAACCAGAGGGAAAATCAGTGAGAAATCAGTGGCTAGTAGAGTCCACAATTGGATAATCAGCCTCAGAATAATATAGAGTTTTAACTGTGTGTCCCTTAAGAAGAGAGGAATAAGCTCCTTTGTGATTCTTGATTGTTAAAAAAATATCTGCCCTCTCCTCCGAATCTTTTCATTGTAGAAACATGTATTCTGTCTATCCCACTAGGTTGGAAACTAGGAATAGTTCTTATGTAGTATCATGGTTAATTTGAATAGCAGCTCATTTTCTGGAGTTTGCTGCACTTGGGTTCTGCACGTTCCTGTGTTAACAGCCCACATCATGGCTGGTTTTGTTTGGTTTTGATACCCCACCATCACCACAACGACAATAAGTGATCCAATTTACTGTGAAGGGATTCCTTATTGGGAAAACAGCTGGCGCCTGAAAGCCTTTCCTATGCATGTATAAAGGCAGTTAAGCATTGTTTTTTTGTTTGTTTGTTTGTTTGTTTTGTTTTTTTTTTGCCTCAAAACAGGGTGAAATTCCAAAATACCACAGAGAGAGAAAGCCATGTTTTGCATTTAAGGATAAGGGCAGCACAGCATAATCTATGTACATTCAAATAAACGTTTTTTTCCCCCATTCGAACAATTGCTCTGTAATTAAATGTAAATGCTCCATTCCCACATAATATACCCATGCCTGAACACACCAGTAATATCCCCATGGAACCTTCTGACATACTCTCCTTTTTTCTCTGTCTTAAACTGGATGAGGAACTATAAAAATATTCCTGAAGCAGTCATGCAATTATCTCAGGTTTTTGGCCTACATCCTGATAGAAGCTAGACCATGTCTAAATGAACTCAGACTCCAAGCAAGTAAGAGACAGAGGCACTTAGGACATGGAAGAGTAAAATCTGAATATTGAAACTGCTCACAGTCATTCAATGTAAAATCAATACATTGGAAACTTGAGTGGAAGGATTACCAAAAGCTTGAATAAAGAACAAATTTTTTTTTAGGTTTGTAAGAAAAACATTCACACACATTAAAAACAACAACAACAACAACAAACCCTGTATATTCCCATTAAAAGCTGACTGTCTTGGTAAAAAATGAACCATGAGAAAGATACTCTGGTTATGAAAGAAGTTTTCTTTTTGTGAAATTTTAATAGAATGCAAACTATCTTCAATAAAAATGCCTGATTAATCCATATGGTTCTATTTCATTGACTGTTCTTTGAAAATGTAATAGTTTCATGTATAATTGGAATAATGGAGAATATGTTTACAAATGACCAAATTAAATATGGAAGTAATACATTTTTTCAAAGCCTCTCCCCTCCCATGATCATATATATAACAAAACTTTGAAAAATGGCATGTTTTACATTATAGATGATTCTTGAGGGAGTAAAGCAGAAATAGACAGTATTTGAATGGACACATTTTACTTCTGTGACTAATCTTGTGATCTATTGCATTACAGATAGTTCAGAAATTTATGTGAAGTGGATGGACAATATAGGATGGAAAGAGATGAAGTAGAGATGGAAAGTGTAGAATGCTTTTTCAAGAAATTTGTTTGCGAAGTGTTTTGGGGATTAAATACCCAGAGTTTGTTTTTAGTTGGGGGGAAAATTGCTCTTTTTTTTTTTTTAATTTAGGGAAGTACCTGGCACTAGGGGTTAGATTGAGGATAGTGGAAATGAAGGAGACTGCGAAGGGGGGCTAACTAAAGGAGTATAGTAGGGAATGAGATTCAAGGCAAAGGAAGGAGAGAAAAGCAAAGATGAACAAATGATACTATAAAGATAATAAAAGTTTGGGAGAAGGGAAATTTGCATTTGAAGACCTTGATGAGGTAGAAAAAACATCATGTAAGAAAATAAACGGCTGAGTGGGGTAAGGGCATTAGTGAAAGTTTAGAACACTTACTACAAAAAACGGGAAAGTAGCAGAAAAAAAAAAAAAAAAGACCTTCCGTATTGCCAACTACAGGCTTCTCTAAAACTTGGCTTAGAGGTAGAGAATTGGATTGATTCAAGACAGAGGCCTTGAGTAGTTGTGGCAAGAGGGCAAAGAGATGAAAAAAAGTGAGGATGCTAATAATAAAGGGTGTAAGATTTGGAGAGAGTTAAATTGGGAAGACAAAAGAGACGATTCAAGGGACTGAGATCCCTGTGAATTTCAAGTGAGTTTAGTGGGAGTGAAACAACATAAGATGGAAGATTTTCTTCTGAGTAAAATACTGATGTTTAAGGTTTTCAGGGAGGAACTGGGTGATGACAAGGGCCAGTGTACAGCCAAGACAGTGGGTTGCTTCTATCCACATTCTCTTATATACATATGGAAAAGATCAAGAAGGAGGAGCTTTATATCATCTGCTTCCTTAAAGGCATCATGGTACAACACACCAGAAAAGCACTAGAGAGACTCACATGGGTCCTGGCTCTGCTGCTGCACAATTCTTAGTCTCCTCTTTGATAAAGTGGGTGTGAAAATATGTTACACTCCTGTTTCAGGTGTGTTGTGTAGAATAAATTTATGTACAAGTTCTTTGAAAGTTGCAAAGCACTATGTACATGTTGAGCATGTTAAGGAACCAATTTTTAAACGTAACAGTGACTTTACTGTGAGCTGGGGCAGTTAGGAAATCTTTTAACAAATTAAAATACGGATCTTAATTATTGGAATTTAATTATTATCAGAGTCTGAAACTCTGCCTGGAAAGTCCTTTGCCTGAACCCTGATTTCCAAACCCTGTGACCACCAAATGATGGCTAAAGGCTTGTTAGAAACTTAAGGGGTCACCTGGAGTCAAAACCCTACCACCCATTCACTTGACCCAGACTATTGCCACTGCCTGGAAATTCTTGTTTTCATAGCCCAGTTGCTACGCTAGACCCCAATGTATAAAGATATTAGCTTGGATTAAGACTGATTTGCTATGATTATGGTACATCATTGGTCATTTTGTTTGGACTTTCTTTTTTTGATCATCTTCCTTGAGGTCAACCACATGGCCTAGTGTGTTCAAAACTCTGGTCTCACTCTCTCCAGATTTCCTCATTTTTCCAGCGGATCTGATGTGGAGGTTTCAGAGTTTTGTGATCCTACATGGCTATAGCATGAGAAAATGATTGAAATAGTTTTTAAAAAAGGAGGAAAACAACATGGATCAATTTCCTTTAGAGGGAGGTAATAATTGAGGTCACAATATTTTTTTGTCTTACATTTCAAAACTCTTAGATATAATTAGTTTTATCTGAAGTGTAGGTTGAGACAGGTATTGCTTGATACATAGTATGAATTTTGCGACGGATGGAATACTGCAACATTAATTGTCTTAAGGTCTATCTTTTAAAGTAGTGAAAAAATACCTTGTTATGAGAATAAATTTGGGATGAAATCATAAAAAGATTTTAACCTTTTATAGATGCCAATGAAAATAAGAACAATGAAATTGCTTTCTGTGACCTATTCTGTCTTGTAGGGAATTTTACATTCATTTGCAAATGTTACTCCAGAATAAAACAATTATATTTGGTGGAACACATATGGAAGTTGAGGCTGTGATGCTCCATCCCCCTTTTCAAGCCCCCCTTCTTTCCTGTCTAACTTACATACACAGAAACCATCAATAGATTCCAGCTGGCTATCTGTACCTAAATAGTTCAAAAAAAGAAAATCCCAGTTCAGAAACCTTTCTAATGATCTGTTTGATAAAGCAATGAAATTGTTAAGTCTCCCTCACACACCCACAAAAAACAAAAACAGAAATAAAAAATCAGTCCAGCCAAGTTTTATGCTGATGAAGAAAGGTTTAGATATCTCTTGGACCTACATTTAATAGCAGCAATACCACAATTATTAATAGCAAGACCTGTGGAGCTAAACTTTACCTCACTGTCAGCAAAGAATGTGCTTGCTGCAATGTATTAGGCTTTTCTTTGACAAGTTTAAGACACCATAATGAAGCAGTTGCACGGGACAGACAGATAAAGTAATCCATCAGATAAATCACTTCTTTATCCTATTCATGCTTATATTAGAAAGCTAAGTCCATGAGGGGAATGGAGTAGGGAGAGATTTCTTTGTTATAGTGTTCTAAATAATTTTCTCTTTTTTTATGGTCCAAGTCTTTGTATACATTGTATAAAGTATGATAAGGCCTGTAAAAATGGTTTGTAAACTACAAAGTGTTTCACAAGTATAATTTAGGAGTAAAAAGCAATAATTAAAGTAGATTCCTGGGTATGGATACTCAGTTCTGCTATGGACTGTAGTGTGTCCCTGTAAAATTCATATGTTGAAGTCCTGACCCCCAGTGTGGCAGCGTTTAGAATCACCTGTGAGGAGGTGATAAAGGTTTAATGAAGTCATAAAGGTAGACGCTAATCCAATAGGGCTTGTGCCTTTATAAGTGGAGGAAGAAGCACCAGAGCTCTCTCTTTCTGTGGATACCAAAGCCAGACTGTGTAAGTACACGGAGAGAAGGCAGCCATCTGCAAGCCAGGAAGAGAACTCTCACTGAAACTGGAACCTTGATTTTAGGCTTGTAGCCTCTAGAACTATGAAAAAAATTCTGTTGTTTAAGTCAGTTGGTATATATTTATGGCATATATTTATGGCATCCTGAGCTGACTAAGAAAGACTTTGGTACTGTGAAGTGGGGTGCTGCTGTTAACAAATACCTAAATATGTGGACATGGCTTTGGTGCTGGGTAGAGGTTCAAGGAGTTTTGAGGTGCATACTGGAGAAAGTCTAGGTTGTTGTCAACAGAATGTTGGTAGAAGTATGGCTATTAAAGGCCATTCTGGTGAGGGTTCAGATAGAAATGAACAGATTATTGGAATCTGGGGGAAAGACAATCCTTGTTGTAAAGTGGCAAACAACTTGGCTGAACTGTGTTCTAGTATTTCAAGGAAAATAGAACTTTTGAGCCATGAAATTGGATATTTGGCTGAGGGTATTCCAAAATAAAGTGTTGAAGCTATGGTCTGGGTTTTCCTGAATGCATATAGTAAAATGTGAGAGGAGAGGGATGAATCGATGAAGGAATTGTTAGGTAAAAAGGAACCAGAACTTAAAGTTTTGGAAAATTCTTAGCTTGTCTGTATTATAAAAAATTTGGAAAGAGTTTTGAAGAGAACAGCAAGGGCTTAGCTAGAATATCATTTGATAAAGAGATTACAAGATTATATAAGCAGAAGCCCTGCCAGTTTGAACTGGAAGGGGACAGAGAAGAGACAAAATGAAATGGGGGACTCCTAGATTCTACATGACTGGATGATAGAGCTATCCGGCTACTTTATCAATCAAGAAAAAGAAAGAATGACCAGAAGTTGATTCAGAGAGATCATCAAGGCTGCCACTCCTACTACATGTCCGTTGGATAGGGCTGAATTCCCTTCTGTTTCCTTTACAGTTTTGGCAGACCAGGATATTCTACCAAGTGCCTTGCAGAGAGCTAAAGGGGTGGAGCTTCCCTATGGAGCCCTGAATTCGATGTTGTTATTCCCGTGGGCCTGGAGGGTAGAGTTTTGAACCAAAGAGGATTATTCTCAAGTCTTAAAGTCTAACGGTATTTGCCTTGCTGGGTTTTGAACTTGCTTGGGACCCATCACCCCTTTCTTCTTTCCAATTTTTCCCTTTTGGAAAGGGAATATCTGTCCTTTGCTTATTGCACCATTGTATTTTGGAATTGAATAACTTACCTGGTTTCATAGGCTCATGTCTGTGGTGGAATTTTACCTTGGGATGAATCATACCTTGAGTTTTACCCATAATGTGATTTAGATCATATGTAGTTGAGACTTTGGATTTTAGAGTTGATGTTGGAATAAGTTAAGACTTTTGGGGCTATTGGGATTGAATGAATATATGCATAATGTCCTCCAGGTTCATTCATGTCATTGCAAATGATAGGAGTTCCTTTTTTTAAAGGCATATATATATATGGCATTTTCTTTATCCATTCATCTGTTGACAGATAATTAGGTTGTTTCCATACCTTGGCTAATGTGAAGAATGATGCTATAAACATTAGAGTATAGATATCTCTTTGAGATAATAATTTTGTTTCCTTTGGATATATACTCAGAAGTGGAATTGCTAGATCATATGATAGTTCTATTTTTAATTTGTTCTCTCTCTGGCTTATTTCACTGAGCATAATGTCCTCCAGGTTCATTCATGTCATTGCAAATGATAGGAGTTCCTTTTTTTAAAGGCATATATATATATGGCATTTTCTTTATCCATTCATCTGTTGACAGATAATTGGGTTGTTTCCATACCTTGGCTAATGTGAAGAATGATGCTATAAACATTAGAGTATAGATATCTCTTTGAGATAATCATTTTGTTTCCTTTGGATATATACTCAGAAGTGGAATTGCTAGATCATATGATAGTTCTATTTTTAATTTATTGAAGAACTGCCATATTGTTTTCCACAGTGGCCATACCAGTTTACATTCCTACCGACAGTGTATGAGGATTTCTTTTCTCCACATCCTCATCAGCATTTATTGTCTTTTGTCTATCTGATAATAGCCATCCTAATGATGTGAGGTGATATTTCATTGTGGTTGAGCATCTTTTCATGTACCTGTTGGCTGTTTTCTTCCTTGGTGAAATGTCTATTTAGGTCCTTTGCCCATTGGGTTATTTGGTATGGGTTTTTATTTTTATTTTTTTCTATTGAGTTCCTTGTATATTGCAGATATTAACCTGTTATTGGATATAGGTTTGCAAGTATTTTCTCCCATTCTGTAGTTTGGCTTTTTCACTTCATTTTTTGTTTCCTTTGCTGTGCAGATTTTTAGTTTGATGAAGTCTCAACTTGTTTATTTTTGTTTTTGTTGCCTTTGCTTTTGGTGTCAAAAAGTCATTGCCGTGACTGATGTCAAGGAGCTTTCCCTGAATGTTCTCTTCTAAGGGTTTTAGCAGTTTCTGGCTTTATATTCAAATCTTTAATCTGTCTTGATGTGATTTTTATGTATGGTGCGAGATAGAGATTTGGTTTTCATTTTTTGCAAGTGGCTATCCAGTTTTGCTAACACCATTTCTTGAAGAGACTATCCAGTCCCCATTGTATAATCTTGGCTCCTTTGTCATAAATGAATTGATCATATTTGTGTGGGTTTATTTCTGGATTGTCTATTCTGATCTATTGATCTATAGGTCTATTTTCTTATGCCATTACCATCGTGTTTTGATTACAATAGCTTTGTAATATAGTTTGAAATCAAGGAATGTAATGCCTTCAATTTTGTTCTTTCTCAGTATTGCTTTGGCTATTTGGATCTTTTCTTTTTTTTAAATCCATTTTACTGTTTCTGTGAAAAATGCTGTTGGAATTTTGATAAAGACTGCATTGAATCTATAGATTGCTTCAGATAGTGTGGACATTTCAACAATATCAATTCCTCCAGTCCATGAACACAGATATCTTCATTTATTTGTGTCTTCTTCAATTTCTTTCATCAGTATCTTATAGTTTTCAGTGTATATATCTTTTCCCTTCTTCGTTAAGGTTATTCCTAAGTATTTTTTTTTGATACTATTGTAAATGAGATTGTTTCTTAATTCCTCTTTCCAATAGTTAATTGTTGGTGTATTGAATGCAACTAACTTTTGTGCATCCGTTTTGTATCCTGCAACTTCAACTTTACTAACAACTTTTTGGTGGAGTCTTTAGGTTTTTCTATATATAATATCATGTCATCTGCAAATAGAGACAATTTTACTTCTTCCTTTCTGATTTGGATTTCTTTTTCTTGCCTAATTGCTCTGGCTAGGACTTCTAGTCCAATTTGAATAAAAGTGCCTAATATGGGTGTCCTTGTCCTATTCGTGATCTTAGAGGAAAGCCCATTAGCTTTTCACCATTGAGTATGATGTTAATTGTGGATTTGTCATATATGGCTTTTATTCTGTTGAAGTGCTTTTTCTCTGTTTCCCGTTGAGTTTTTACTATGAAAGGATGTTGAATTTTGTCAAATGATTTTATTTTTGCATCTATTTCCATAGTTATGTGATTTTTATCTTTCTGTTAATGTGGTATGCAATCTATCCACATATATTGAACCATCCTTGCATCCCAGGAATAAGTCACACTTGATCATGGTGTATGATCCTTTTAATGTATTGTTGAATTTGGTTTGCTAATATTTTGTTGAGGATTTTTGCATTTATGTCCATCATAGATATTGGCCTTTAGTTTTCTTTGCTTGTAGCTTCCTTGTCTGGCTTTGGTATCTGAGTAATACTGTCTTTGAAAAATGATTTTAGAAGTATTCCTTCCTCTTCTATTTTTTGTAAGATTGTGAAAAGGATTGTTATTAGTTCTTCCAGTGTTTAGTAGAATTCGCCAGTGAAGCTTTTTGGTCCTGGACTTTTGTTGGGAGGTTTTTGATTAACCTATTCAGATTTTTTATTTCTTCTGTATTAAGTCTTGGAAGATTATATATTTCTGGGAATTTATCCATTTCTTCTAGGTAATCCAGTTTGTTGGTGTGTAGTTGTTCATGGTAGTCTGTTATGATCTTTTTAATTTCTGTGGTATCAGTTTTAATGTCTCCTCTTTCATTTAGAATTTTATTTATATTCTCTCCTTTTCTCTTGGGAGTCTAGCTAAAAGTTTGTCAATTAAATTTCTCTTTTCAAAAAAACCATCTTTTAGTTTTACTCATTTTTTTCTATTGCCATTTTGAGTTCTATTTCATTTATTTCCACACTGATCTTTGTTGTTTCTTTCTTTCTGTTAACTTTGGGCATATTTTGTTCTTCTTTGTTTTCTAGTTCTTTGAGGTGTAAATTTAAGTTGTTTATTTGAGATTTTTTTTCTTCGTGTAGATATTTATCACTATGAACTTTCCTTTTAGAATTGCTTTGCTGCATCCCAGAAGTTTCAGTATTATAATTTCCATTTTCATTTGTCTCAAGGTATTTTTAAATTTTTCTTTTGATTTCTTCTTTGACCCACTGATTGTTCAAGAACATGTTGTTTACTCTCCACTATTTGTGATTTTTCCAGTTTTTTTGTAATTGATTTCTAGTTTCTTACCATTGTGGTTAGAAAAGATGCTTGATAGGTTTTCAGTCTTCTTAAATTTATTATGAGTTGTTTTGTATTCTAACATGATCTATCCTGGAGAATGTCCCATATATACTTGAAAAGTATTTTGCTGCTATTGGATGGAATGTTATGTTAAGTCCATATAGTCTAATATATAGTTTAAGTCCAATGATTACTTATTAAAAGCCTGGCCCCTAGGCAGCAGCTTTTAAAGTATGCAAATAAGGCTTTTTCAGGGAAACTAGGAGACAGGTGATTTTGCCTCCTTTCTGTGTGCTGAGCCCAAGGAAGAAAGATGGTTCAGAATTGCTTCTTAGTTTGCTACAGTGCTGGGGAACTCATGAATGAAAGCTTCTTTGGCTACCAGAGCGAGGAGATATGGGATCTGTCCCTTGGTGGCAGCCCTGAAGGCTAGGGCATAGACATGTGAACAGCTTCCTTTCAGGGAGATACTAGTAACTTGGAGCAGGTGGGAGGGAGTAGGAGGGAGAGGTGCTTTTCCCAAGTGTTCAGGGAGTATCACAACTAGTCTCATATGTCTGCTAAATTAGAAGCCTGGCCCCAAAGTAGCAGCTTCTAAAGTATCCAAATTAAGCTTTTTCAATGGAAGACTGGGAGATAGATGATTTTGCCTATTTCCTTTCTTCTAAACTCTAGGGTGTAGCCTCAGTGATTGTTCATGTGCAGGTTCTAGAGTCTTGTGGGTTTTGCGGACACAAACCTTGTTGGTTTTCAGACCTAGGTGTTTTGAGATCCCATCCTTCCAGTTGGAGTCTTAAAATATAGGGTACTAGATAGAAGGTTTGAAACCTTTGCTTCTCATGGAGAAGCTAGGAATTGTGGATTCCCTCTGATTATATAGTGCTGTGTTGGGAGTGGGGTTTATGGCTAGAATGTGTCTTAGCCTTTCCTACCCATTTTGATATGAGTATTTTGATAAGGGTATTTGTCTGATGTGTGGGAGTTGCTCAGCCAGTTTCGGTATCTTTTTATTTCTAAAAAATTATTTTATTAATTTTAAAAATAATCTCTATACTGAGCATGGGGCTTGAACTCACAACCCCGAGATCAAGGGTCATGCTCTACCAACTGAGCCAGGCAGGTCCCCCTAGTTTCTGGATCTTTTTCAGAGGGAATTGCTCTGTACATTTGTGGAAGAGGGAGCTCTTGAGCCTCCTGTGTCACCATCATGATTGAGTCTCTTGAGTGCCTGTTTTGTGTTGCATACTGCCAGGCAGTGAGAATATAGATGCGAATACAACAAAGTTACTAACCTTATGGAACTTATATTCTATTGCAGAAGGTATAACATAATGTCAGTGATTAGTTCTGAGAAGAAAAGTACAGGAAGATAAAGAAGATAGTGAATGATAGGACGCTCTTTATATAGGGTCTTCAAGGAAGGCCTCTCTGAAAAAAGGTAACATTAAAATCGAGACCTGAAAGAAGTGAGGAGAGAATCATTTGGATACCTGGAAAATACAATGCAAAGTTCCTTAGGCTGGAGCATGACTTGTGTGTTCAAGGAACTTGGAGGAGTCTAGTGCTGGAGGATGGTGAGAGAGGTAGAAAGTGATAAGTGGTCACTGAGGGCAGATCATATAAAGTTTGTAGGCTATGGTCAAGAATTATATTTTACTCTATGGTGAGAACCATCATGTAAATTAATAAACATTAATCTCTCTGTAGTGTGCAGAGTGGATTCTAGAGTCAAGAAAAGAAAAAATAAAAGCTGTGAAAATATAGGGACTATTGTAATAATACAATTTAGAGAGATGGTAGCTTGATTGAGGGTCAGTGTTTTTCAACATTGGCTCCTCTTAAGGAGCTTCTTAAAAATATCAAACCCAGACTGACTAATGCAAATATCTGGGGTGGGACCAAGAATTGATAATTTTTAATCTCCCCAAGTGATTTCAATATGCAGCCAAGATTGAGAGCGACTGTCCAAGGTAGTAACCATGAAAATGGTAAAAGTGATTAGACTTTTAAGTATATTTAAACATTAGGAGTAATAAGATTTTTTTTCTTTTCATCTTTTATTTTCCTTTTTCTTCTCTTCAAAAATGTTTTATTATTTATTTGACAGAGAGAGAGAGAGCACAAGCAGAGAGAGTAGCAGAGGGAGAGGGAGTGGGAGAAGCAGACTCCTCACTGAGCAGGGAGCCTGATGCAGGGCTCAATCCCAGGAACCCTACATCATGACCTGAGCTGAAGGTAGACGCTTAACCAACTGAGCCACATAGGCACCCCAGTAAGATTTTTTTGTGTGTGTTAGATGTGGGGCATGAAAAAGCGAGGGGGTGATTCCAAAATTTTTGACCTGGGCAACTGGAAAATAGTTAAATGAGAAAACATTTTCTTAAATCTAACCCAAATCACTCGTTTTTAGATACTTGTTAAATTTACTCAAAATGTTAATGGGTAGAATCATTTTCTGTAAAATATGCTTTCATATACATTTGGAAAGAAAAATATATTTTGTCTTTTATGTAATATCCCAGTGTGTCAAGATTAGAAAACAGAAACTGAACTAGTTATTTTATGTTTTTTATTATGTTCAGTTAGCCAACATATAGTAAGTACATCATTAGTTTTTGATGTAGTGTTCAATGATTCATTAGTTGCGTATAACACCCAGTGCTCATCACAACACTGCACTAGTTATTTTAACAGAGAGTCTGTAATACAGAAATTGGTTCATCAAAAGACGGGCTAACTCACAAGGCAAAAAGGAGGCACTGAGAGAACACAGAAGTAATGACTATAGGAAGCAGCCATAATCCTTGGGGATGGGTAAACCAAGGAAAGAAGTTGGAGTTATCTGAACTTTTAATCACAGAAGGCAAGAACTTCAAAACCCCAGAAACCATACATCTGAGAAGAGAGTTGTATGTAGCTGTTGCTGTCATCTCAGGAGCTCAAAGGAAGGACCTTGTGGAATTAAGACTCAGAATGCTTAGGGAAGTTGCTGCCTGCATGATACTGGTACATTTAAGATGGTATGATTAGGCTGATTCTGGAACTGTGGTTGGAACGAACTTCTGCTGCAAGGGGTGAAGTGCATTTTCTGGAATGGTACTGTCAGGAAGAATAATAAGCAAAGCAAGAAGAGCAAGTCCATTTTCTTTTCTTCCTACCTTCCAATTTAGTGTGTCTAATAGTAAAAGTTTATTCATAGAGAAGTAGCTGGCAAAGGAGAAATATGGTTTGCTAAGTCCCATCCCAGCATTACAGAGCAGAGTATGTAAAGGTGTAGTTTAATAACTAGCAGTAGACTACTCCTTTGGCTACTTAGCATCCATGCACAACCTTCTACCCATGTTTGAACTTCCATACACAACAACAATAATTTTAATGTCCTAGTATAGCAAGATGCAAATAACCTACATATAAAAGAAGATGTTCTCTTTTTCTCCAAAGAGAGATCAGTATTCCTAAAATTACAGCATTCATCTTAGAGCAGAGGCATGGTATCCATCACTGAATGATGTTAGTTGCTCCTCAATTTAGTCATTTAGTCAATTTAGCCTTCTTTGAAAAATCTGTGATCAAAAACTACCTGGAAAGTTAACCAGCAACAACAATCCTTATATAAAATCATAATGGGAAAGAAGAAAGAAGCAACTACTACAGTTTTAACTTTTGTAAGTGATAACAGGGCCATAATTTGTGTATTATGCCCTTCTTCCACTACCCTTACATCCTTTCTTTGACTTTAACCAAAGTTAAAGTCTGACTCTACTGGTCAGTGTTCTTTACCTTGCAGAGTGAACTAAATCTTTATTCGATCAAGTGTCTGAATTCTCAGTGACCTAGTTTTATTTTGTTTTGTTGTAGTTTTCCATAAACTTTAACTACTGGACATGGAACTTCTAATAGGTGTCCGAGAGGATTCTCTAGTTTTCTGAGTTTAGTCTTCCCTGTTCCCGTTGTAAACCTAATTTTCTCTCAAAGATCAGAAACTATCATCTCACTGCCTGTTGGTTCAGTGTCATGAGGAGCCCAAGTTAACCAATAGAAGTCTCAGCTTGAATTCAACAGAACCAATGTTGCTTCTCCTAGTAGAAACATTTCTATTTTGGAAACTAAGACTTAGACTAGTAGAGCTCAAAATTTCCGAGTCCAGAAGTAAAAATTATGCTGGTAAATTATTTATTAGTAAAGGAGTTACTCTCACTTCTTCCCCTTGATTCTCAGACCCATATATTCTTACTATGGGAGAAATGGCTAACTCAAATAATTTAATGAATCCTGTAGGACAGAATCCATTCCTTTGAGAGGGTTGTCTTCTAAGGTTGGTACCATAATACAGACTTCAGTGGGTTTTTCCACAATTTACCATGCTAGGTGCTTCCGGGTAATGAGGTATTAAAACCAGTGAAATCATGGACACAAGCCCATTGTCATACATCCTTGTGGTTAAAGGAGTTGTCAGTAGCAATGTTGTGATGAGTACCATGACGGTAAATAAGGCATTCAATATGTCTAATGATGTTGGTGCTAGTGATGTTAAATTCATATTTAAAGTATGTGTCTATGCTAGTCAGAACAAATCACATACTACTACTAATACAAAGGGTCTAATATTTAAACTCACCTCCAGGGGCTGACTGAGTCCTTTAGGGAATAGTGACAGCTTGGGGACTCAGCATTTATCTTTGCTATTGGCAAGTTTAGATACTCTCAGTTAGTAGATAGATAAGCCTTAGAGAGTGAAATTTCATGGTGTTGAGCCCATTGATAGCCTCCATTCTTGCCAGTGAGGCTCAATCTACCTGGGTCTTTTGAGCAAGCCTTCAGTGGTTGGATGAAGAGGGTGAATACCATCCATAAAACAAGCCCTCTATCTACCTGATTTTTAGAGCTCCCTCTGCCTGTGATACTTTTCTGGTGAGCACACAGACGCGACACAGATATCCCCACTCTGGCCCATTCTGAGAGATCCTTCCAGCTATTCTTTCTCTGTACCTTCTTGTCATTAATCTTCTAGTGATGCTTCTTCAAATCCCCTGACCATTCAGCTAAACAGCTAGCTACTGATCACTTTAGGTCTGTTTTTCTGTGTTTCTCATTCTATACAAAGTGAACATCCAGGTGAATTGCTTAAAGTGCTACCCATGGGGAGGATTACTCACCACTGTGTTTTAGAGCCTTGCTGGACGGGTATGTAATTTCAGCATTCCACTTTCAGTTTGTGAACACATATTATGCAGAACCGTTTGTAAACCAGGTTTTTTCCTCCTTACTCAAATGATCAAAAGTAATTCCCTTTGAAGCGTTGAGTGTGGATTAGGGGAGAGGATACAGTGAAGCAAGAATAGATTATATAGGAGCCTGAGTCACCTGCTCATGCAACTAATTTCTGTTTTCCAGGTAAGCCCTGCCATTTATATGCCACTTTCACTTAATGATGGTTTGCTCCATCACCCAAAATTGTGGCTTTAGGGGGATCATATAACCAGTTCACAATTGGCATCTCAGGTCACATGGTCCATAGTTAGGAATATAGTCTCTCAGAGCCCAGCAATAAACCAGGAGCTATTTTTGAAAGGGAAAATAATTATATACAGAAGAAGGTATGGGGGCACCTCGGTGGCTTAGTTGGTTAAACTTCTGATTCTTGATCTCAGCTCAGGTCTTGTTCTCAGGGTTGTGGGTTCAGGCCTCATGTTGGGCTCCATGCCCAGTGTGGAACCTACTTAAAAAAAAAAGGCATGGTTTTGTTCTAAAATCTGGGGTTCTGTGCTTTAATTCTCATTTGGGGTCTTGCTAGAGGCTTTATTCAATATTCCTATTTGGCATAGACACGGAATATCGTTGGATCTGTTGGATCATAAAGTCCATGTGACCAGCTGTATTGCAGCTTGGTCCTGCTGCAAAGCCTTTTTATTGCTTTAGGCTCCACTTACAACTGACAGCCTTTGGGGTTACTTGATAAATGGGTCTGAGCAGTATATTCAAATATGGTATATATTACCTCTAAAATCCAAAGAGACCCACCAAGCATTATACTTTTTTTAAATGGTAGGTGGGTTCAAGGTTCAGTGATTTGTCTTGCATTTGGAGGAAATGTACTAATATGTTCTAGAGCACTGTACTTCCCCAAATGGCAATTAGGTAATAGCTTCTTGAATTTTCATTTATAAATGAAAAATTTTCTGTGCCATCCAAATTGTTTTAAGCCATGTAGCTTCTTCAGAGTTGGAGTTTCAAGGGCGATTGAGAGTACATAGTCACTCAGGAAATAGACTTCACAGGGTTTGACTTTTTTTTTTTTTTTGGATGAAATAGATAAGTGGCCACTGATGGGAGTTGTACCATCAGGGAAATACCCACTGCTGATAGCAATTGCACAACATGCCAAAAGACTCTATTCATTTCTGTTTTTTGCTTATTGCAGTTGTCACCAATTGATCGTGACCATCTTTCTGAGCTTGAATATTTTCTCTGTATTGACATGGTCTAAACAAGCCAACTAACTGATAAGAATTAAAACCTGTTAGCTTGCATGAAAATCATTGGAGTGTTTTAAAAATTGGTATCTCCTACACTCACACTGGGGCCTCTTGAGTAAGAATGACTGGGGTCAGGAAGACCCCATAATGGTCTTCAACTTGCTTAAACTCCAGACTGACTTTTTCTTTCTTTCTTTCTTTCTTTCTTTCTTTCTTTCTTTCTTTCTTTCTTTCTTTCTTTCTTTCTTTCTTTCTTTCTCTTTCTTTCTTTCTTTCTTTCTTTCTTTCTTTCTTTCTTTTTCTTTCTTTCTTTCTTTTTTCTTTCTATTATGTCCAGTTAGCCAACATATGTATATCATTTAGTTTTTGATGTATTGTTCAATGATTCATTAGTTGCATATAACACCCAGTGCTCATCACAACATATGCCCTCCTTAGTACCCATCACCCAGTTAACCCATCTCCCCAACCCCTCCCTTCTGTAACACTCAGTTTGTTTCCTGGAGTCCAGAGTCTCTCATGGTTTGTCTTCCTGTCAGATTTCTTCCCATTCAGTTTTCCCTCCCTTCCTCTGTGGTCCTCCATGCTATTCCTTATGTTCCACATATGAGTGAAACCATACGATAATTGTCTTTCTCTGCTTGACTTATTTCACTTAGCATAATCCCCTCCAGTTCCATCCTTGTCAGTGCAAATGGTGGGTATTCATCCCTTCTGATGGCTGAGTAATATACCATTGTATATATATGAACCACATCTTCTTTATCCATTCATCTGTTGAAGGACATTNGGGTATTCATCCTTTCTCATGGCTGAGTAATATACCATTGTATATATATGAACCACATCTTCTTTATCCATTCATCTGTTGAAGGACATTTTGGCTCCTTCCACAGTTTGGCTGTTGTGGATATTGCTGCTATGAACATTGGGATACATGTGCCCCTTCTTTTCACTACGTCTCTATCTTTGGGGTAAATACCTTATAGTGGAATTGCTGGATCGTAGGGTAGCTCTATTTTTTAACGTCTTGAGGAATCTCCATAAACAAACTTGCTTCTTTCGGATAAAGGTCCCTGATCTCCCTTTTCTTAGAGCATTTACTTTATTTTTTAGATTTTTTAAAGATTTTGTTTATTTATATGGCAGAAAGATAGAACCAGAGGTACAAGTGGGGGGAATAGCAGAAGGAGAAGCAGGCTCCCTTCTGAGCAGGGGGGCCGACATGGGGCTCAATCCCAGGACTCTGGGATCATGACCTGAGCTGAAGGCAGATGCTTAACCAGCTGAGCCACCCAGGTGCCCCTAGAGTATTTAATTTAGAAAATTTGTAATTGTGAATTCTTTCTCTGCCCTTTTAAGATGTAAATCTCCCAGCCTCTTGTCAGTTTTATAGCCTAGGAATGTCTTTCTTAAGGACCCGGGAACCATCCCTTTAACTGTAATCATCAAGAAACAGAGCACCCCTACCTCATAGACTGTGGGAAGGTAGGAATGTTACTTCAATTAATACCAATTAGTAACAAAATTTGTCTGATCATATTGACTAGCCTTTGCGCTATCGTCCTTCACTGCTTATCCATTAACTCACCACTGGGTTTAAATATTCTTCCACCTCTTGTTTCAGCAGAATTGAGTTTCATCTCTCTCCCCTTCGCAGTAGGCTTGAATACAAGTCTTCCTTAGTTGGTTAACTTGTATGGTGCAATTTTTCTTTGACAGTTCTGTAGATAATTTCCATTAATATTCAAATACAAGAAACACATTGCTAGACACGGAAAAGTAATCTTTAGGAAATTAAGCAGTCATTAACAAACAACGCTCCCCCTTGCCCCAAGAACTCATTCCTGTTTCTGACCCACTATCAGAAATGGCTTTTTCAATGGGAGGGTTTGACTAAGTGAAAACTCTTGTTTATTAAGCCTGATGATAGATGCCTGATTTGTGAGATGACTGGTTAGTGCAAACAGTGTAGTTTGTAGTAATGACTCAGAATCATGCTGAATAAACATATGAGTATTAGTGTAAGAGTAGAACTGGCTTGGAAAAAAAAAACTACAATAATTATCAGCACGCAAACTTTGTCTTACTATACTGTAAGCTCAATTACTCTCCAAATCTTCCTGAGGAAAGTTACTCCTGTTAGGACCTGTTAGATTTTCTGTTATGGGAGCTGCCATATCCAGTATAAAGGATTTCAGCCCTTCTCATATGGATGTACAGTGATAGCCATAATGCTGCATGCTCAGAGTTTTGATGGGAGATGACAGAATAAAAATATTAAGTGGATCTTTCAAGCTATGTTGGTTGTCTTTCATTAATGTGAACTATAGTGAACAGAGAGGGTGTTCTTCTATAGGCCATTCACTGTTTCTGGGCTTCAGTTTCTTTATCTGCAAAATAAAGGAAGCTTAAATTGCTTTGTAAATATTTGTATGCATTTTGACTCCTTGTTTTCTAGTCTCCTCTCCCAGTAAAGGTCAACAGTTCAATGACTCTATGAGTTGTGAAACCAGACTGTTTTTTGAGGTGGTTTCAATATTCACATAATCTAAGGATCCAAAAACTTGAATTCAGTAAGAATTATTGTGTGAGATGATCATTCTCACTGAGTATTTACCTACTTTTTCCTCTTCATATGCAGGCCATATTGTTTTCCAGTGATTAATTAAGTCAGATGTACCATTTGGATTACAATCAGAAGTATTAAAATGATGATGGATATTGAACTACATGAGGGTAGAAGAAAAACACATCTTTGTTATGTGGTCAGTTTTGTTCCATTGTAAATAGGAATTTTAATACTGCTGTTGGTTTTGCTACTGCAGAAACTACTTGAAATTCTATTTACTTTTTATTTAGATTCATGAAGATTTTTGTAATTCATATTTTTTAAATTTAAATTCAATTAATTAACATAAATATATTATTGGTTTCAGAAGAAGAGGTCAGTGACTCATCAGTCTTGTATAATACCCAGTGCTCATTACGTCATGTGCCCTCCTTAATGTCTATCAACCAGTTTCCCCATTCCTCCCACCTCCCTCCCCTCCAGCAACCCTCTGTTTGTTTCCTATGATTAAGAGTCTCTTATGGTTTGTCTTCCTCTCTGATTTGTCTTGTTTTTTCCCTCTCTTCCCCTATGATCTTCTATTTTGTTTCTTAAATTCCCCATATAAATGAGATCATATGATAGTTGTCTTTCTCTGATTGACTTATATCCCTTAGCATAATACCCTCTAGTTCCATCCATGTCATTGCAAATGGCAAGATTTCCTTTTTTTTGATGGTTGAGTACTATTCCATTGTGTGTGTGTGTATATATATATATATATATATATATATATATACCACCTCTGTTTATCCATTCATCTGTCAATAGACATCTGGGCTCTTTCCATAGTCTGGCTGTTGTGGTCATTGCTGCTATAAATGTTGGGGTGCAGATGCCCCTTTGGATCACTACATCTGTATCTTTGGGGTAAATACCCAGCACTGCAATTGGTGGGTCGTAGGGTAGCTCTGTTTTGAATTTTTTGAGGAACTTCCATACTGTTTTCCAGAGTGGCTGCACCAGCTTGCATTCTCACCAACAGTGTAAGAGGGTTCACCTTTCTTTGCATCCCTGCTAACATCTGTCATTTCCTGACTTGTTAATTTTAGCCATTCTGACAGGCATAAGGTGGTATCTCATTGTGGTTTTGATTTGTATTTCCCTGATGCCGAGTGATATTGAGCATTTTTTCATGTATCTATTGGCCATTGAGAATGATATTCACTGTGGGCTTTTTGTATATGGCTTTTATGATATTGATTTATATTCCCTGTATCCCTACAATGTGAAGAGTTTTAATCAAGAAAGGATGCTGTACTTTGTCAAATGCTTTTTCTGCATCTATTGAGAGGATCATATGGTTCTTGTCCTTTTCTTTTATTAATGTAGTGTATCACGTTGATTGATTTGTGAATGTTGAACCACCCTTGCAGCCCAGGAATAAATCCCACTTGGTTGTGGTGAATAATCCTTATAATGTACTGTTGGATCCTGTTGGTTAAGGTCTTGGTGAGAATTTTTGCATCTGTGTTCATCAGGGATATTGGTCTGTAATTCTCCTTTTTGGTGGGGTCTTTGNATAATGTACTGTTGGATCCTGTTGGTTAAGGTCTTGGTGAGAATTTTTACATCTATGTTCATCAGGGATATTGGTCTGTAATTCTCCTTTTTGGTGGGGTCTTTGTCTGGTTTTGGGATCAAGGTAATGCTGGCATCATAGAAAGAGTTTGGAAGTTTTCCTTCCATTTATATTTTTTGAAACAGCTTCAGAAGAATAGATATTAATTCTTCTTTTACTGTTTGGAAGAACTCCCCTGGGAAGCCTCCAGGCCTGGACTCTTGTTTGTTGGGAGATTTTTGATTACTACTTCAATTCTATTGCTGGTTATGGGTCTGTTCACGTTTTCTATTTCTTCCTGGTTCAGTTTTGGTAGTTCATACATCTATAGGGATGTACCCATTTCTTCCCAGATTGCCTAATTTGTTGGCATATAGTTGCTCATAATATGTTCTTATAATTGTTTGTATTTCTTTGGTGTTGGTTGTGATGTCTCCTGTTTCATTCATGATTTTATTTATTTGGGTCCTTTCTCTTTTCTTTTTGATATGTCTGGCCAGGGGTTTATCAATCTTATTAATTCTTTTAAAGAACCAACTCCTAATTTCCTCTATCTGAAATTCATAGTAATGTTTATGTCTACCAGTGTTTTCTGGGTATTATTATAAATAAAGTTAATTATAATTTCAGGGCACTTTTTTCTTTCTGTCATCTGTTCATCTATTAACGCCATAAATATTGACTGAATGCCTACTATGTGACTCTACTAAGTGCTGAGGATACAAAAATTACAAAGGTAAACAACAAATAACTACAGTGTAGAGATGTACGTGCTAATGGAGCTAGGTACCAGGTATTAAAGGATGGTAAGGATGGTGTGATGACCTCATGGAGAGAGGCAGGGTTTTGTCAGGGAAAGCTTCAGAGAGGATGTGATATTTGACCTGAGTCTTGAACAAAGATCAGGGATTTGCTACATGAGAAAAAAATGGGAAAAGAAGAGAGTGGATGATGAAAAACTTGTGAGGAAAGAATTTGGGAGAAATGATTTTCTAATCAAAGACGTAAAGGTCTTATGTGCCAATGTCTTTATCTACACTTCTAATAGGAAGTCACTAACCTTGGCCTTACAATGAAATCCAGTGTGGTGCTGATGGAATGATAACTGGGCCATTACTAAGATTCATGAACATTTTCCCATGGAAAATCCTCATAAAGTCTGTTGTTTCTCACAGATTCATGAGCCTGTAAAGCAAAAGGCCTATAAAGAGAAACATTTGTGCTCATGAAATGTAAAATCTTATATCCTTTGCTGTGATTACAGCAGGTTGACTTGAACCTCCATACAATGAGGATGTATAAATGCTACTGGGGTAGACCTCCCTTTTTCAGTGAAGGAGTGTTGCCTGTTTCATCCTTTTGTATTTGCTCCAGGTAATACTGAAGACAGTTTAGCAGCTTTTTTTCTGTTTAATTTTCAGAATAAGAGAAAAATCAGTTTGACAAGCTAAAACTTAAAAGGGAACAAACAACATTAAAGTGTTGGTTTATTTTTTTCTGATGCCTCTTTGGGTTCTTTTAGATTCTCATATAACTTTGATGTTTCCTTTTTAAGTACTACTGTTTTATAGTTTGTTATACAATATTATCAATTCTATGTCTCTTAAAAATCAAAATCGTATGACTTAAGGCAGTTAGGATATAATAATATTGCTGTTTCAAAAATATTATTGTTTACTCAATATCAAAACTTTTGTAGGAATGTGTACAACATGTTCTCTGGTGACAAGGGAAACTTAAACGAAAAATCTTGTTTGGATCAGTGTACCATCTCTAGTAAGTTGGATGTATTTTAAGCCTCAAGTTAGTCTTTTTGAGACTAATACTAGATACTTTACTGTTATCATAATTCTTTTGGGACATAAGGAAAGGAGATTTTTTTTTAAAGGTTTTTTCCTTTAATTGAAATCTCAATGAGGAAATTTTAGGAAGCTCAATGGTATCTTCCAGGAGATTTAAATCTCTCTCCCAGTTTTTTCATTTTGCATTTACTTCCAATAGAAAAGCTTATATTTCTGGCACACTCTAAAGCTTAGAAGGATATTCAATGTAACAAGAAACTCTATTTACAAAGATGTTTAGAGCTCCCAGGTTCTTAAGGGATTAAAGATCTTATTTCCCCTCTTCTTATTGGAAAAGAAGGACTCAAGTGATGCATGTGTCACATAGATCCCAGAGTTTTGTGCTCAGGTAATATGTAAAACGTTATGAACTGGCTTGTGCACTTTCCAAGTTGGAGTTGTTATACACATGGTTATCAGTTTCTTTGTTTTCTCAGTGTTTTTAGGGGATACTTTTTTACTTAATTTGGTTGACTTGTATTGCCCAAAATTTTCTGAATTTAATGCCCAATTTAATGCTTTGTAAGTAGAAATGACACATTGTCTTGTTGGGTTTATTTATTGTAACAGAGAGAAAAGAACTGTTATACATATGACATTGGGCATTATATTGTAGCTTGTGTTTCACCTATTATAGTAGAGAAAGTAGATTGCTACTGAGAGAGAAAACACTATATACTATATCTGAATGATTCTGTTTCATATTCGTAGAGTCAAAATCTTGTTAATTCTCATAAAATTGTTTTTATAATAAACCAGATTTTCCTGATGAAATTAAAATGGATTACTCTTCAACGTAAGAACTAACCAATTGATCCTATGAAGAAATATTACATTTATATGATGATGAGAAGTCAGCCAACTGTGAAGTTAGAGAATATAGTCCGCAAGACTGCCCTCACTCTGTTTTCTTTTTAGTAAATAAAATTTTATTGGAAGACAGCCATGTCCATTCATATACATATTGTCTATATGCTTGTACACTACAATGGCAGAGTTGAGTGGTTGTGAGAGAGACCATAGGGCCTGAAAAGTCTAAAATGCCTACTTTTTGGCCCTTTGCAGGAAAAAGTCTGTCAGCCTCTCTTGGAGGAAATTACCTGTTTTTGTTTTTGTTTTTAATTTTTAATTATGTACAGTTAGCCACTATACAGTACATCATTAGTTTTTGATGTAGTGTTCAGTGATTCATTAGATATGGATAACACCCAGTGCGCATCACAACACCTGCCCTCCTCAATACCCATCACCCTGTTAGCTCCTCCCCCCACCCCCTCCCCTCTAAAACCCTCAGTTTGTTTCACCATAGTCTGTCATGGTTCATCTCCCTCTCTGAATTCTCCGCCTTTAGATTTCCCTCCCTTCCCCCATGGTCCTCCGTGCTATTCCTTATGTTCCACATATGAGTGAAACCATACGATAATTGTCTTTCTCTGCTTGACTTACTTCCATAGTCTGTCATGGTTCATCTCCCTCTCTGAATTCTCCGCCTTTAGATTTCCCTCCCTTCCCCCATGGTCCTCCGTGCTATTCCTTATGTTCCACATATGAGTGAAACCATACGATAATTGTCTTTCTCTGCTTGACTTACTTCACTTAGCATAATCCTCTCCAGTTCCATCCATGTCGATGCAAATGGTGGGTATTCATCCTTTCTGATGGCTGAATATTCCATTGTATATATATACCACATCCTCTTTATCCATTCATCTATTTTAGGGCATCTCGGCTCTTCCCACAGTTTGACTATTGTGGACATTGCTGCTATGAACATTGGGATGCATGTGCCCCTTCTTTTCATTACCTGTGTATCTTTGGGGTAAATACCTTATAGTGCAATTGCTGGGTCATAGGGTAGCTCTATTTTTAACATCTTGAGGAACCGCCATACTGTTTTGCAGAGTGGCTCTACCAATTTGCATTCCCACCCACAGTGTAAGAGGGATCCCCTTTTTCCACATCCTTGCCAACATTTGTTGTTTTCTGTTTTGTTAATTTTTGCCATTATAACTGGTGTAAGGTGGTATCTCATTGTGGTTTTGACTTGTATTTCCCTGATGGCCCTTACTTCTGACACCAGTCGCAAGTTTGGGGATTCCCAAGGCCTCCTTCAGATTTAAGGATTTGCTAGGATTCTCAGAATTCACTGAAAGTTGTTGAACTCAGCAGTTTTGGTTTATTATAGTAAAAGGATACAGATTAAAATCAGCCAAGGGAAGAAGGGCATGGTACAGAGCCCAGGAGGGCTCCAAATATAGAGTTTTCAATTGCCCTCTCCCCTTGGAATTATGAATAGCATTATTTTCCTAACAATGATGTGTGATAATATACGCAGTATTTCTAACCAAGGATGCTCATTTGAGTTTCCAAAGTTTTATTGGGGCTCCATGGTTGACTCCCCATATGTCTGACCTTCAGTTTCCATCCCTCTTGGAGGTAGTGTGGTTACTATATGACCCAAAGCACCCATCATATTTCATGTTGCTAGAACTACTAGGTGACCAAGGACACAAGTAAACAAAGACCTTCTTCCTAGAGATCATCTCCTAGTTGAAGAGGTCAAAAGCAGCTTCAGTTTCATGAATGATGAAACCAGAATAATCAATCCTCCCTATTTAACTGGATTGTAGTGAAACTGAAATAAAAGGTTTGTAGAAGTACTTCACAAAGTTCCATATGAATATAAATTATATATTTGATATCTGAAAAAGAACTGGCAGTTTATGAGTGATCAAACTATTTGAGTTAGTAATTTTTTTTTAAAAGATTTTATTTATTTGACAGAGATAGAGACAGCCAGCGAGGGAGGGAACACAAGCAGGGGGAGTGGGAGAGGANCTGAAAAAGAACTGGCAGTTTATGAGTGATCAAACTATTTGAGTTAGTAATTTTTTTTAAAGATTTTATTTATTTGACAGAGATAGAGACAGCCAGCGAGGGAGGGAACACAAGCAGGGGGAGTGGGAGAGGAAGAAGCAGGCTCATAGAGGAGGAGCCTGACGTGGGGCTTGATCCCATAACGCCGGGATCATGCCCTGAGCCGAAGGCAGACGCTTAACCTCTGTGCCACCCAGGTGCCCCTGAGTTAGTAATTTTTAACTTGAAATTCTAAAGAATGTTGTTAGCATGACTATTTTAAATATATTTTAGTGCTATACTGCAGGGAATATGTATTTATTTTATTTCAGATATATGATTCCCAGAAATAGACTTCAGGGCATTTTATAGACAAAGCTCTTTTTACTCTACAAAAGTAAAGTATGAGCCTTAAAGAGGGATAGTTCAAAAAACAAGAGATCACTGGAGGACAAATTATGCATATAATGCATTGCTCCATTTATCTTATGCAGATCATGTTGTTATAATAATGAAAGATTTAACCATGGTAGGGATATATTCTGATAGATTCCATAATTTAGGAAATAATGTGAAATAGAATTAAAACTAGTCAGAAGCTGCCTTTGGCCACACCCTGAACTTCTGTGTAAACAGGCATTACTTTAATTTGTTTAGCAAAATGCAGCTTCTGACAAATAATACTTGCACTTTTTGAGACTGTCATCATTTGAAAAGCTAAATAATGATCAGTTACATTCCAGCTACATGCAGAACATTTCATTTAAAGAACACTTGCAAGAAGAAAATATATCCACGCACACCCATTAACTTTTGTTAGCAGTTATAAACTTGATATATTGTCCTAGTTCGTTTCTTTTTGTTGGAAAAAGAAAAGGGAGGATTATCCATCTGGCTCCTGTCCTGAAGTTGAGCCCAAGAGGGAGGTGATGTAGGGTGAAAACTTAGAATCCTTGCACCAAATCAATGTCTTGTTGACATTATGAAGCTATGTATACTTACGAAATGCCAAGGTTCTCTGCACAGTCCCTGTTACCCACCTCTAATTCTTTCATACACGAGGTCTTCCAGATGTTCTTAAGGAGAATGTGTCTCTTTATAATAAAAGTTATATTAGCCATCATTTTCCACATATTCCTATGGCACCCATTTACAAGAATTTGTAGTACATTCCCAAACATCTGCAGATAGTATCTCCATAATTACTTTTGAAATTACTAGCCACCTGTCAGCACAGAGATTACTACTATGAAGAATGTCAAGTGGGAATTAACGTTTTTTATTAGGTCACCAACATTCTGCCATAGACATATTGTGGGCAGATAGGACCATTTCAGCACACAATTTTATTACGTACAATAAATTTGGAGGTTGCGTACTACACTGTTGCTGCATATGCATATTTACTGTGTGCACATGTATTCAGCACTAACTGGAAACTGCTGAGCATGGCAGTAGTACCTTGGGGTTTGAGTTTCAGGTGAAAAAGATGTCCAGCAGCTTCTTTTCTTGTACCAAAATGTATTTGCTTAAAAAGTGACTGGAGTTACTTAGAAAGCATTATGCTGCTTTGCCTCATGGGAATACTGCGAACTTTAATTTTGCAAATATATAACTGTTTTGGAGAGGATAACTTTTAGAATATCGGGAGGAGAAGAGAGCAGAAGAACTGAGAAACTGAATTAGCTTGATGTATGTGGAGAAAGAACTATGGAATATCTTGTAGTGCCTATGTGGGAAATCAGAGCAAGAGATATTGGTTTGCCTTTGACCTGTCTTTATTCTTCTAGGACTAATAACCAGCTAAAGCTTGCAGTATGACAGGCCCTGTGTTGAGCGTTTAATATATGTTGTTTCATTTAATCTGCATGATGACACTTTGAATTAGAAATTATTTCAGAGATTGCCCACAGTCACATAGCTAGTTAGTACTGAAACTGGGACTTCTATTTACATTGGATATTCAAAATTATCAATGATTTCCATGTTGCTAAACCCAATGGCTTTTCTCAGTCCTCATCTTATTTGACCGAAGAGTAAAATTTGAATAATAGCATATATACTCCTTGAAATATTATCTTTCCCTCTCGGCTTCAAAGATAGCATATACTTTCCTCCTTCTGGACACTGCTCCAGGCACAGATAGTGCTTTCTTATCTTCCTAGGCCTCAATCTTGATCTTTCCTTTCCTATTTCACTCATTGACTAGGTAATTTCATCTAGTTTCAAAATCTGCAGTATCATCTCTAGACAAATGGCTCCTCATGTATATCTCCACCTTGGTCTTTACCAGACTCAGGGCCTCCTCCAGATGTAACTTTTTTTTTCTTTTTTTATTTTCTTGGTCTCTTTCTCTTTGTGGCTGGCTAGAAAGAAGTAAGACTTCAGGTTTCGGCATAGGCTCAGAGTCCTCTTAGGTCTCTAGCATAATACACAGAAAATTCTAGCTTTGTATACTATTCACTTGAGTTTAGGGACCAGTGCTCAGCTAACAATAAGTGTTTTTTTTCTCTCTCTCTCTTTCTTTCTCCTTTGCCAATATTCCTTGTGTTCTGTTTCCTTAGGAATGTTATGGCAAGGGGCAGCTGTGGCCTGGAGCAGGATTCAGGTAGTTCTGGATTTTTTTGGCCAAAATCATCTTATTAAATCTTGTAAATTTTATTTCAACATTTAACTATTTGACTTGCTCGTTAATATACTTTTTTAGGGCAATTATAGGTATATTCAATCTAGAGAATGTATAGTAAAGTGTTTTTATTTTATTTTATTTTATTTTTATTTATTTATTTTTTTGATTTTTGGTATATACTCTTTTTTAATTTTAATGTATTTTTATTATATTATTTTAATCACCATACAGTACATCCCTGGTTTCTGATGTAAAGTTTGATGATTCATTAGTTGCGCATAACACCGAGTGCACCATGCAATACGTGCCCTCCTTACTACCCATCACCAGTCTGTCCCATTCCCCCATCCCCCTCCCCTCTGAAGCCCTCAGTTTGTTTCTCAGAGTCCATAGTCTCTCATGCTTCATTCCCCCTTCTGAATACCCCCTTTCTTTATCCCTTTCTTCCCCTACCAATCTTCTTAGTTCTTATGTTCCATAGATGAGAGAAATCTTATGAAAATTGTCTTTCTCTGCTTGACTTATTTCACTTGGCATTATCTCCTTCAGTGCCGTCCATGTTGCAGCAAATGTTGAGAATTCGTTCTTTCTGATAGCTGAGTAATATTCCATTGTATATATGGACCACAGCTTCTTAATCCAGTCATCTGTTGAAGGGCATCTCGGTTCCTTCCACGATTTAGCTATTGTGGACAATGCTGCTATGAACATTGGGGTGCATATGGCCNACACTGGGGTGCATATGGCCCTTCTCTTCACTATGTCTGTATCTTTGGGGTAAATACCCAGTAGTGCAATGGCTGGGTCATAGGGTAGCTCAATTTTTAACTTTTTAAGGGACCTCCACACTGTCTTTCAGAGTGGCTGTACCAACTTCATTCCCACCAACAATGTAGGAGGGATCTCCTTTCTCCACATCCTCTCCAGCAATTGTTGTTTCTTGCCTT
>NC_048222.1:124837038-124851455 GCF_002007445.2 Ailuropoda melanoleuca
AGCAAAAGTATCAGCCTCCATCCATGAAACTGTAGAGGTCAGTCTGGCAAACTCTCCTTTCAGGCAAGGCNAATAATCGTGTCTGATTGAATTCCTGCCTACTGAGAAGATACAACTTTATAGTTTGCCTTCATGACCTCTCCAGAGTGGGGCTTTTAAGATGTAGTTGTCCGGCGTATTGGCCAGCATATCGTGTAGAACGATCTCTAAATATGGCCCAAATGTTTGTTTCTTAGTCAGTTGGTCATGGGGTACTCTCTATGTGAACATCAATGTAGTTTTAGGGCAAGGAGTTTAGAGATAAAATAGTGAGAATAGGGTCTGTGGACTCATGCAACTTATTGTGCATTTAAGATCTGCTTAAGCATAATTTTGCATATTCTACCTTCATTTGATGGTGAATGTTGCTGTGTAGGCCCAAATTTAAGGTACGGTTATTCACAGAATATCCAGTTCATGATGGGAATCTCAGGTCACATGGTAACTTTGCAGGCTGTGGCCAATCTCTTATTAAAGTCCAATAGTATGGCCCAAACTGTTTTTTTTCCCCCAAAAGAACAGCTATCTCCAGAGGACAGTAAAGCTTTGCTTAAAATCCAGTAGCTCTGTACTGTGATGTATCTATAGGGGACTGATAAAAGCTCTATACTGCATTCCTGTCTGCTAGAGACACTCTAAGGACCACTGGACCATATGATCCAAGTCAGAGCAGCTCTGTGTCATCCTGGAAAAATTTCAGTACTTTATCTTGTTCTGGGTGCCATTCAAAACTTGGCTTATTTGGAAAAAAGGATCAGAGCAGCATCCCAAATATATGTTCTCTCCATAATCTAAAGACGCCCATTAGACACTGAGCTTCTTTCTGAGTGAAAGGAAGAGTGTCAAATACAGCAATTGGAACCTCACTCAGAAGGGATATAAGCTAAGAACTGATCTTTACAGTTTTAAATGGTAGAAAAAAACAAAGAATAATATTTTGTGACATGAAAATTATATAAAATTGAAACTTGTTTCCATAAGTACAGTTTTACTGGAACATAATCACATCCATTTGTTTCTGTAATCTCTATGGCTGCTTCTATATGAAAACAGCAGACGTGAGTGGTTATGACAGAGATGACATAAGATGATATACACAATATTTATTATTTGGCCTTTTACAGAACGAGTTTACTACCTCCTGCAATATAAAATTATAGTCTAATAAATCTGGGAAAACAAAATGAAATGGGAAAAATTCTGGACAAATATGAAACATCAAAACTTAAATAAGAAGTATGAAACTTCAAATACAAGGCGAACAGATATAGAATAAACTGAGAAATATTGTCAAGAAGTGTTTTCTGGGGCGCCTGGGTGGCACAGCAGTTAAGCGTTTGCCTTCGGCTCAGGGCGTGATCCCGGAGTTGTGGGATCAAGCCCCATATCAGGCTCCTCCGCTATGAGCCTGCTTCTTCCTCCCCCACTCCCTCTGCTTGTGTTCCCTCTCTCACTGGCTGTCTCTATCTCTGTCGAATAAATAAATAAAATCTTAAAAAAAAAAAGAAGTGTTTTCTAAATAAGGCTCTGGATTGATATTGTTTTATAGGTGACTCCGTTTAACATTTAATGAATCAGATAACCTTCCTACCATAAAACATAAAAAGTTAACATATATAAAGTATAAACATAAATATTAATTATGCTGGTAAATAGCAAATATTAAAATTATCCCAGTTTTATAAAGTGAGTATAATACTGTATCCAAAATGAAAAATTGAAAACAATGTTTAAAATTAGAGGATTGGGAATGTAAATTCTATTGCATTAGTTAGTTGGGAAACTATTACATAGTAAAATATAGGTATTAATATAACCATACAGTATATAAATTGCTAATGATACAATGTTAAATAAAAACAACAGGGTATAAAATTGTTTCTACCCTACATTGCCTCTCTGTATAAAACACACAGGGGAGACTGCAGGATTGTGAATAAACACACCAGTGCTGATACTGATCTTGATAGTGTAATGAGATTATATGAGGTTTTGAAAAAAATCTATTTGAATAAATCTTTCATAATGTGATTATATTCACTTTGTAATAAAAGGAAATTTTAAATGAAATCCATCAGTCATGTAATTTTTATATAGGACAATAATTTACTTGTCCTACCTAAATTGCATCATGCTAATTTTGGCTTATCCTTATAGCATATTAAATATTCTTTCCATTGGTGAGTTAGTTGATGATATTAACTTTTATCCTGACGACATTTATAGATCTCATCAACACATTTTCAATTTTTTTATCCAAATTGCTTATAAAAATATTTACTATTAAAATCAAACCACTGTTTAAAGTTCTTGATATACCTTCTAAATATCAAATACGGTAGATTAATCTCAGTTCTCATTTTCCTATATTATGGAGCATTGACCTCTGTCTCCNGGGCGCCGGGGTGGCACAGCGGTTAAGCGTCTGCCTTCGGCTCAGGGCATGATCCTGGCGTTGTGGGATCGAGCCCCACATCAGGCTCCTCTGCTATGAGCCTGCTTCTTCCTCTCCCACTCCCCCTGCTTGTGTTCTCTCTCTCGCTGGCTGTCTCTATCTCTGTTGAATAAATAAATAAAATCTTTTAAAAAAAATAAATAAATATCAAATACGGTAGATTAACCTCAGTTCTCATTTTCCTATATTATGGAGCATTGACCTCTGTCTCCTAAAATTTTCTTTCCACTTGAGCACAGCTCGTCAGCTTGTCCTAGTTTCTACTGTTATTTCTGCCACTTAGATGGAAGCATTCACTAAGGTTGTACATCTTCTAACCACTCTTCTTTTTCTGTTATTTATGTTTTTTGAGTGTCTTATTTGCTTTCAATTTCTAAACATCACCTATGTGAAGATGACTCCCGNTAGATTAATCTCAGTTCTCATTTTCCTATATTATGGAGCATTGACCTCTGTCTCCTAAAATTTTCTTTCCACTTGAGCACAGCTCGTCAGCCTGTCCTAGTTTCTACTGTTATTTCTGCCACTTAGATGGAAGCATTCACTAAGGTTGTACATCTTCTAACCACTCTTCTTTTTCTGTTATTTATGTTTTTTGAGTGTCTNTAAATAAATATCAAATACGGTAGATTAACCTCAGTTCTCATTTTCCTATATTATGGAGCATTGACCTCTGTCTCCTAAAATTTTCTTTCCACTTGAGCACAGCTCGTCAGCTTGTCCTAGTTTCTACTGTTATTTCTGCCACTTAGATGGAAGCATTCACTAAGGTTGTACATCTTCTAACCACTCTTCTTTTTCTGTTATTTATGTTTTTTGAGTGTCTTATTTGCTTTCAATTTCTAAACATCACCTATGTGAAGATGACTCCCGAATATCTATTTGAGGTCTCTGCCTCTGAGCTCTGGATCTGTATTTGTAAATGTTTGCTTGAAATCTCTACCTAGTAGTTCTGCTGGGACTTAAATTCAGCATTCCCCAAAGTGTCTTTATTTGTTGATAGCACTTTTCTTATCACCTAACTTTTGAGTCATATTTGACTTTTCTCAATTTTCCCTTATTTAATTAGTTGCCATTTGGTGTATTCTATTTATTTATTTTATTTTTTATAATAATTTTTTATTATGTTAGTCACCATACAGTACATCCCTAGTTTTTGATGTAAAGTTCTATGATTCATTACTTACGTATAACACCCAGTGCACCATGCAATACGTGCCCTCCTTCTATTTAAGCTGCATCTTTTGGTCTTTCTACCCAGACAGACAGTATGCAGAGTTGTTAGGGGCATGACAAACTATTGAGTTTAAGTTAGAGCTTAAACTACCACAAACTAGGTGTGTAACTTCAACAATTATCTTAAGTTTTCTGTGTCTCAGTTTGCTCATTTGTAAATTGGGAATAGTAGTATTTTTAGCATGTATCTCATAGGATTATTTTGAAGAGTAAAAGATAATATATGATATGTGCCTAGCAGAGTGCTTACCATAGTAGTACTCAATAAAGATTATTTCCATTCCATAGTGCTATACCATTTCATTTCAGACTCTTTTTATTTCTAAGGTCAACTGCTATTGTATTATGTCGCATGATGGATAATCTGGCTTCTGTAGAATAGTTATATATATTATTTTATTTGAGATACAATTTTATTTTTTATTTATTTATTTATTTATTTATTTTTTTAAAGATTTTATTTATTTATTCGACAGAGATAGAGACAGCNTTGTATTATGTCGCATGATGGATAATCTGGCTTCTGTAGAATAGTTATATATATTATTTTATTTGAGATACAATTTTAGAGTCCATTTGAAATCCACTGAATTCTGCTAAGATTTATGCCTCATTGGACTTCTGATTAAGTAAGTGGAAAAACTGCTCAGTGGAAACATTCTGTTCCTGTCCTATAGTGGGGCATTTAATGTGAGACCAGCAGGTTAAGAAGAAGCCTCAAAAAATCCAAAGACAGATGTATAGTTTNTAATGTGAGACCAGCAGGTTAAGAAGAAGCCTCAAAAAATCCAAAGACAGATGTATAGTTTAAAATGGAACAAAACAAAACAAAACACGAGAGCTCACGCAATGTCAATTCAGGCACAAAATTAGTTTGGGGAGAATTTACAGATCAGAAAATCTCATAACAGGAAAACGGGAAGCTGTGGTGTAGCCTCTGGACATCTCTGCAAGGATTATTTGGTTAAGCAACAACATCAAGTAATTCCTCTCTGTAGAGTCATATGTACTCTGGATCACGATGCACAGCAAGAGACAAAGAGTTCCCTTTTCTGTTTTTCTTTCATCTGCAGACAACCATTTTTTACCTCAGTTAAGCCACTTGCTCAGAATGAAAACATCCATCGATATAATCACTTTACATGCTTCTTCTGCTCATTTGTAAATTGCTTATTTCTCTAAAAGACGTTTATATTTTCCTGTTCTCACTGTTATTTAATACTACTAATTTTAAATGGTTCTATTTTGAATTTCTAACCAAATACACATCTTAAAAGGGTGATTAAAGCATAAAAAGAGTTCCCACAGTTTTTAGTTTCTTTGCATCATGGTTTCTTTTAAAATGGTACCTGGGAAATACTGAGTTTTATTGTAATCTAATTCCTTCATGCTGTGACATATTCTTGTTTGTTTTTCTCAAAGTTATGAAAGGTTTATCCATATGCCAAAGAATTGTGAAGTATTTTATGGACTTTTCAGGAAGAATGATTTAATATTATATAAAGAACATAACTTTGTAAATTTATAATAGACCTGTAGCAATAGAATTAAGTTTCTTGTGGAAGTGGTAACAGGTCTCATTTCACAAACAGACCAGAACACACTTAGTTAAAACACACTACATTCAGGCCAGGGACCAAACACTGCCCAGAATAGGCAGAGAGTCTCTGCAGACAACTGGCCTGAAGGATAAAGTGGCCAGGACACAATAGCTCAGCACATGCAGTACACATTGAAGACACTTCCGGTAGTGCCAGGATCTGGGGAATAGGGGATACCACATGGCAGGGCACTACAGGACTTCTTCTTCATAAGACCATAAGGCCCTCAAAAATAGGAGACATAACTGAATTTCCTAAAACAAAGAAATAGGCATAAAGACTTAGACAAAATGAGAAGAAAGAAAAATTTATCCCAAATGAAAGAACAGGACAAAGCCACAGTGAGCGATCTAAGCAAAACAGATATAAGTAACATGCCTGATAGAGAATTAAAGTAATGTCATAAGGACATTCACTGGACTTGAGAAGAGTGGACAACATGAATGAGACCATTAACACAGAGATAAGGAATAACAGCAGAGATAAAGGGTATATTAAATGAAATGAGAAACACTCTTGATGGAATGAACAGCAGAATGAACGAAGCAGAGAAACAAATTAGTGACTTAGAAGACAGAGTAATGGAACATAATCAAGCTGAACAAAGGAGAGAAAAAAGGAATTATGCAAAATGAGAATAGACTTAAGGAACTCCATGATTCCATCAAATGTCATAACCTTCATATTACAGAGAAAAGGGGGCAGAAAAATTTATTTCAAGAAATAATAGCTGAAAACTTCCCTAATCTGGGGAGGGAAATATATTCAGATCCAGGTTGCCCAGAGAACTGTCAAAATCAACAAAAGCAGACCCACACCAAGACATATGGGAATTAAGTGGCCAAAATATAGCAATAAAGAAAAAATATTTAGAAGCAGCAAGACGAAAGAAGACAGTAACTTATGAGTTGAAACCCATAAGACTAGCAGGAGATTTTTTTTCAACAGAAATTTTGCAAGCCAGAAGAGAGTGGCATGATATATTCAAAGTGCTGAATGGGAAGAACCTGAAGTCAAGAATACTCTACCCAGCAAGGCTATCATTCAGAATAGAAGGAGAGGTAAAGAGTTTCCTAGACAAATAAAAATTAAAGAATTTCATAACCAGGACCCCTGGGTGGCTCAGTTGGTTAAATGGCTGACTCTTGCTTTTGGCTCAGGTCATGATCTCAGTTGTGAGATCAAGTCCCACTTTGGGCTCTGGACTTGGCTTGGAGTCTACTTGAGATTCTCTCTCCTTCTCCCTCTGACCCCCCCACCCATCTCAAATAAATAAATAAAAATCTTAAAAAAAAAAAGGAGCTAGAAAACGAAGAGCAAACAAAACCTAAAACCAACAGAAGGAAGGAAATAATAAAGATTAAAGCAGAAAGAAATTATATAGAAACTAAAAAAAAAAAAAATCCAGTAGATCAGATCAATGAAACCAGAAGCCAGCTCTTTGAAAAAAAATCAATAGAATTGATACAATTCTAGCCAGACTTATCAAGAAAAAAAGAGAAAGGACCCAAATAAATAAAGTCATAAATGAGAGAGGAGAAATAACAACCAACACCACAGAAATAAAAACAATTATAAGAGAATATTATGAAAAACTATATACTAACAAATTGGACAACCTGGAAGGAATAGATAAATTCCCAGAAACATGTAAACTACCAAAATTGAAACGGAAAGAAATAGAAAATTTGAACAGACTCATAAACAGCAAAGAAATTGCATCAGTATTCAAAAAACTCCCAACAAACCAAAGTCCAGGACCAGATAGATTCATAGGCAAATTCTAACAAATATTTAAAGAAGAGTTAATACCTATTCTTCTCAAATTATTTCAAAAAATAGAAAAAGAAGGAAAACTATCATATTCATTCTATGATGCCAACATTACCCTGATAACAAAACCAGAAAAAGATACTACAAAAAAAAAAAAAAGGAGAATTATAGGGCAATATCGCTGATGAACTTAGATACAAAAATCCTAACAAAATACTAGCGAATCTGACAATACATTTAAAAAATTATTTGCCACAATCAAGTGGGATTTATTTGTGGGTTGCAAGGGTGGTTCAGTATTCAGAAATCAATCATCTTGATACATCACACCAATAATAGAAAGGATATGAACCATATGATCATTTCAATAGATGCAGAAAAAACATTTGACAAAATACAGCATCCATTCATGGTAAAAACCCTCAACAAAGTAGTATTAGAGTGAACATACCTCAACATAATATGGGCCATATACGAAAAACTCACAGTTAATTTCATCTTCAATGTAGAAAAACTGAGAGCTTTTCCCTGTAAGGTCAGTAACAAGATAAAGATGTCCACTCTTACCACTTTTATTTAACATAGTACTGGAAGTCCTAGCCTCAGCAATCAGACAAGAAAAAGAAATAAAAGGCATCCAAATTGGTAAGGTAGAAGTAAAATTTCCACTATTTGTAGATGACATGATATCTATATATAGAAAATCTGAAAGACTTCACCAAAAAACCTTCTAGAACTGATGCGAAACAAATTCAGTAAAGTCTCAGGATACAAAATCAACATACAGAAATCTTGCATTTTTCTATACCAATACTGAAGAAGCAGAAAAAGATATTAAGAAAACAATCCCATTTATAATTGTGCCAAAACAATAAGGTACCTAAGAATAAACCTAACCAAAGAGGTGAAAGACCTCTATCCTGAAAAGTATGAAACACTGATGAAAGAAATTGAAGAGGACACAAAGAAATGGAGAGACATTCTGAGCTCATGGATTGGAAGAGCAAATACTGTTAAAATGTTGATATCACCCAAAGCAATCTGTACATTTAATGCCATCCCTATGAAAATACTAACAGCATTTTTCACAGAACTAGAACAAACAATCATAAAATTTGTGTGGAACCTCCAAAGACCCCAAATAGCCAAAGCAACCTTGAAAATGAAAAGCAAAGTTGGAGGCAACACAATTCCAGACTTCTAGTTATAATAGAAAGCTGTAGTAATCAAAACAGTATGGTACTGCCACAAAAATAGACATATAGATCAATGGAACAGAAAATAAAATCCAGAAATAAACCCTCAAATATATGGTCAATTAATTTTGACAAAGCAGGAAAGAATTTCCAGTGGGAAAAGGTAGTCTTTTCAACAAATGATGTTGGGAAACCTGGACAGAAACATGCAAAAGAATGAAACCAGACCACTTTCTTTCATCATAAAGCAAAATAAATTCAAAATGGATTAAAGACCTACATGTGAGACCCGAAACCATAAAAATTCTAGAAGAGAACATAGGCAGTAACTGCTTCAACATGAGTTGAAGCAATTTTTTTTTTTTAAGATATGTCTCTTGAAGCAAGGGAAACAAAAGTAAAAATAAACTATTGGGACTACATCAAAATAAAAATCTGCACAGTGAAGGAAACAATCAATGAAACTAAAAGGTGACCTATGGAATGGGAGAAAATGTTTGCAAATAATGTATCCAATAAAGGGTTAGTACCAAAATATATAAAGAACTTATACAATTCAACACCCACAAAACAAATAATTCAATTAAAAAATAAGCAAAATACACTGAGATTTCTTCAAAGAATACAACCAGATGGTCATGAAAACACATGAAAAGATGCTCATCATCACTTACCATAAGTGAAGTACAAATCAAAACTACCATGAGCTGTCATCTCACACCTGTCACAATGGCTAAAATCAATACAAGAAGCAACAGGTGTCCATGAGGATGTAGAGAAAAAAGAACCCTTGTGCACTCTTGGTGGGAATGCAAACTGGTGCAGCCACTGTGGAAAACAGTATGGAGGTTCCTCAAGAAGTTAAAAATAGAACTACACTATGATCCAGCAATTACACTACTGGGTATTTATCCAAAGAATACAAAACAGTAATTCAAAGGGATACATGTACCCCTATGTTTATAGCAGCATTATTTACAATAACCAATATATGCAAGCACCAAAGTGTCCATTGATTGATGACTGGATAAAGAATATGTGAGAGATATATATATATATATTCACACACAAACTTACATACATATATACACCATGAATGTTATTCAGCTGTAAAAAAGAATGAAATCTTACCATTTGCAATAACATGGATGGAGATAGAGTATAATGCTAAGCAAGATAAGTCAGCCCGAGAAAGACCATATAATTTCACTCATACGTGGAATTTAGGAACCAAAACAAATGAGCAAAGGGAAAAAGAGGGAGCGGGACAAATCAAGAAACAGACTCTTAATTATAGAGAACAACTGATGGTCACCAGAGGGGAGGAGGATGTGGGGGAATGTGGGGGGATGGGTTAAATAGGTGAGCTCACTTGTCATGATGAGGACCAGGTTATGTATGGAACTGATGAATCACTGTACTGTACATCTGAAACTAATATAACACTGTATGTTAACTAAAAAAAAAGACACAGAAGATATGGCTAGTTGGCTCTATCAAGAAAATGTTTAATGTCTTAAAAAATGTATTGAGTATATGTGGGTTGGCTTAAATGTTTTAAAGCCACTCCCCATACCTAATCTTAATAGGATATAATAAATCCATGAAATTTGAGGATTTTACAGTTAGGGAGGGCACCTCAGGTGTGATTTGAAATGAATAATTGCATAGCCACTGATGTAGGAAAATCTCTGATTTCCTGATTTGTTTGTAGAGTAAGAGAATCTTTTCTCTGAAATCTTGTGTCCATGATGAGTGCATGACTGGCTGCATGGCCATGTGACTTGTGTATTCATGCAAGGCTCCGTGCTTGAAAGGATTCACATTTGGTTTAATGCTCTTGTTTCCATTGTGAAATATAATTTTTGAAGAAGGGATCCCTCATTTTTATTTTCCTGTGGACTCTGTTAATCATTTAGCTGGTCCTGTCTGAATCAACATTTCATGCAAGTTACCCGAAAGGACAGAGTTGGGACTCCAACTTTGCACAACATGTTGGAGGAACTCTTGTGTCTACTTGTGTAATGAATATCTATACGTGGGCAGAATCTGGTTTGAAATTTGTTTCAGTTAGAACCAATGAAGTTGTGTTAGGTAGTCAACTCTTTTCCCTGTTCCTAAATGTTACTTTCTACTCAAAAGTAACTAAGAGTGTACAGGCCAAATTGGCTGAGGTCAGCACAACAGTGTCATCTAAGTTTCAAGGGCCACATCACTCATCATAGCATGGAGAAATAAAACTCCTGATACAGAAACTTTGGTAATTTTGGTGCATTTGAACTTTTATTAGAGTGTTCTTATGCTATCAGAAAACCAAATAAAATCAGATTACAAAAATTAATTGTTTTACTTATTTTGCTAAAAGCTATGATTTTCATCTTACTCCTTAACACAGTATCTTTGTATACAGTTAAACTAGAAACAGTGGTTTGGATTGTGTTTTTAAATAAAGCACACAAGTTTTGAAAGGACCAGTTTATAGATTAGGCAGTACTCCTAAATCTCAGCCTTTAAGGCAAGATTTAATTTAAAACCTTGTGCATAGAGGCCAATTATTGCCCAGTAACATTGATTGAGTGATGGTCTGACAGCAATCCTGGGAGACGAGGCATTAGTTTAAAATTTAAAAAAAAATTTTTGTGTAAGCCACATTTTGTTCCTCTTGGTTATGACTGTACTTTTCTTTTGATTTGCAGTTAGAATGTAGACATATTTTCCAGAATGAAAACTCAGTTTGCAGTGGGATGGCAAAGTCTCCTTTATGGAGAAGTATAGCCTGGGGACTTATAGACGCCTGCTTTAGGTTAGACTGGAAATAAAAAAGATTATGTTTTCTGGCCATTAAGGAACATTCTATTGACTCAAATCTTCTAATCTTATTGTGAAAATGTTTAATTCCTCATTCCTCAAAACTACTAGGTGGTGTTGTACCTCTTGGTTGTTGATGCCTTCTCAAGTACTTGTTGCCTCTTTTGTCTTTAAAAATTTTTTACCCTAGTGGAATGAAGAGCAGAGAAGAGATGATTGGCATAGACTTGCTCTTTCACAGGTTTACTTAGGAAGCTAAAACAAAATTAGAGTATTTTTTTTTTAAAGATTTTATTTATTTATTCGACAGAGATAGAGACAGCCAGCGAGAGAGGGAACACAAGCAGGGGGAGTGGGAGAGGAAGTAGCAGGCTCACAGCAGAGGAGCCTGATGTGGGGCCCGATCCCACAACGCCGGGATCACGCCCTTAGCTGAAGGCAGACGCTTAACCGCTGTGCCACCCAGGCGCCCCTAGAGTATTTTAAAATGAAACCCCCTCCCCCCAAACTGTCCCAGTCTTTTCCTTTATCAAGGGCTTTTTAGCAGTGGGAATGTGATGATTGCAGTGGGAATGTGATGATTACAGTGGGAGAGGGCCTGATGCAGCCCTGGCTGGCATTAGGAAATGCTCAATATGATCCACAACTCTTCCCAGCCCTAAGATCTACCCAGCATTTATCCAGGAGACTGTGACTGAATTTAAAGGAAGACCTTCAGCAAGCACAGTTCATTTCTTTCTGACACGGTGAACATAAGAAATCGTTATTATTTATTTATTGTATTTGTTGCGTATTGTATGAGATATTTCACTCTTAAATAGGTACATCATTCTTAAACTAAACAACAACAGGAAAATGGAACAAAATTCAAAACAACTCAACTTTCCCAATTTCTTCTCTTTTGGTTGGTGTTATCGTGTTGGGTTACGGGTATGTCCAGTTATTTAGAATAAAGCATACTCTGGGTTTTATAGCTAGAGCTATTTTTTTTTTGTCTTTAATCAGCTTCTGTGGATTTTAAATAACAACATTTCATCCTTGTGTTCTTATGTTAGCTTTAGAGGTAATCAGTACTGGAGTTTTCCTTCCAAAATTCTTCCACCACTAAAAAGTCTATGAAGTTTATTAGACCTCATTCACAAGGGTCATGCAGAGAGGAAATAGAGTGCTTTATTTTAGATAAGAGCCACATATTATCGTAAGAAGAACATATCACATGTTGCAATCAGCATTTTTAATAGCAATAATAAATATGGCAGTCAGTCAGTGTTGAAAACATAATTTAATGCTGGTAATTATATACCCACAAAGCTCATCAAACTAGGCTCATACTTTTAGTTCAAGCATGCGCATATGTATCACTAAATGACTGTGGGTTTTCAAATATTCCATCAGAAAAGTATTTTTTATTCCAATGCTGCGTTGTGTCAGGTCAAAAGACTTTCTTCAGTGGTGCATTTTATTTAAGAGTCACAAAGCCTGATGTATTTAGAAGTCTGAACTGTGACCAAGTTAAAGGAAGGAGTCTGTAACCATCATATAAATGAAAAAAAACACAATTGTACAATCTTCATGGCCTTCATAAAAGTGTTTTTCCTAATATTGCAGCTTTTGTGCCTTTTTTTTTTAAATTTGAAAAACTATAGGAAAATGTAAGGAAAAATACAGTAATGAGTTTTTCTAACTGGTCATTTTTATCTTTGTGGAAGTTAAGATTAAAAAAGAGTAGAGAGGAGATATACTGTTTTTGGTTTTAAACTTTCTATTTTGAAATACTTTTGAACACTGGGAAAAGTTGCAAGGGTAGTACAAAGAAATCCTGTTTAGCCTTCATCCTAATTCCCCAGTTGTTAACATTTTAGCACATTGCCTCTTCTATCTATGTATCTGTCCGTGGGTTCTGTGTATCCATTTATGAATGTTTGTATGTATGCATCTATCATCTGTATCATTTTTTTTTTTTTACTTGAGAGTATGTTGCAGATGTGATGCTGTTATTCCCAGGTATCTCAGGAATAGCTGTCTCCATCCTGCTCTTCCATAACACAGTGTATATTATATATCAAAATCGGAAAATTTATATCAATACAAGAATACTTTATAACCCCAAAATACAAACCCAATAAAAACAAAACTTCTGGTAGAGGAATCAGTTCAAGATTAAGAGTTTCATTTCATTTTCTGTCTCTTTATTTTCCTTTAGGCTGGAGTAGCTCTTCAGCCTTTCTTTGATTCTTGACCTAGACATTTTAGAAATGTACAAGGCAATTATTTTGTAGTATATCTCTCAGTTTGAATTTGTCTAATGTCTCCCCATATTAGATTCAGAATATACATTTTTTGGGCAGGAAAGTTACCGAAGTTTTGCTGTTTTCTTCACTGTGCTTTATATCAGGAAACACATAATATCAATTTGTGCCATTACTAGCACTGTTAATTTAGTGTCTACCTGGTTTCTGTTCGCTACAGTTTATTTGTCAGTATTTTTTACTTATTAATAGTTAGTATATAGCAGGCGTTTTGTGGGATATTTTGAGTCTGTGTAAGTATTCTATTAAAGTTTCATTAGGTTTGGTATCTTTTGCTGATTTTTGTCTGAATCAATTATAAGATGGTTGCCAATGCATGATTTTTTAGTTCTATTATTTCTTCTATAATTATTAGCTGGAATTCAATGAAAAGTAAAACTTGCTTTCTCACTCTCTTTCTTCCTCTCTCTATCGTTCTCTCTTTTTTCCTTTCTTTTCTTTAATCAAAATGAACTTTACATTCCTATTTTAAGCAATGGGGTAAGATCCTATTATTTATTTTAATACTCTAGTCACGTCACCACCACGACAATCAACATACAGAACATTTCCATCACTCTTAAAAGTTGTTTCTTGCCCATTTGTAGTCAGCCCTCTCACTCCACACTGCACCTTGGCAACCACTGATGTGTTTTGTTACTATGGTTTTTTCCTTTCATATCATATAATATATGGTATTATATCATATAAATGGAATGATACAGTATGTAGCCTTTTGAGTTGGTCTTCTTTCACTGCACATATTACATTTGATACTTATCCATGTTGCATGTATCAGTAGTTCATTGTTTTGATTGATGAGTAGTATGTTATTTCATTATGTAGAAATACCACAGTTTATTTACCACATAATGGTCATTTGAGTTGTTTCCAGTTTTTGGAAATTATGAAGAAAGTAGCTATAAACATTTGCATACAGATTTTTGGTGGACATATGTTTGTACTGCTCTTGGCTAAATATCTAGCAGCAGGATTTCTAGTCATATAGAAAGTATGTGAT
>NC_048222.1:124851555-124860761 GCF_002007445.2 Ailuropoda melanoleuca
CCAGCAGACATCTGATGATGCAGCCACACTCCCCTATACAGTGGACACCCTCGGGCCACCTCAGTTTTCAGAGCGCAGACTTGAAGTCCACATACTAAAGCTTGGAGACCTTCCTCAGGGGAACTGCTTAAACAACTTAGATTCTCCTTTGGTACTCCTAATTCAAGTTAATTCTTTGGACTTGATTACGTATAAATATCCTATAACACGGCAGTGTGCAGCTCAAGGTCACATGTTCGGAACATGGTTGAGTTCAGCTCCAGGCTTGTCCACTTAAATTGCTTAGTCACTGTAGGCAGTTACCTAAATTCTCTTAGCTGCAATGTCCATGTAAGACGGGGATAGTGGTAATACCTACCTCCTAGGATTATGTAGTGGTATCAAATTGTAGTTTTAATTTTCCATTCTCTAATGATTAATGATACAGAGCATCTTTTCATGTGTTTCTTTGCCATCTGTATATGTTCTTTGGTGATGTGTCTGTTAAAATCTTTTGCCTATTCTGTATTGATTTGGAATTGTAGTCTTATTATTGAACTGTGAGAGATTTGAAAAAAAATCTGGATACTGGTCTTCTCAGATATATATTTTGCAAATATTTCTTCATAGCTTGTGGATTGTCTTTTCATTTCCTTGACAATCTTTTGAAGAATAGACAATTTTAATTTTGATGAAGTCCAATTTATTGAGTTTTTTTTCTTTTATAATTTTTTGCCTCTTGTTTCTAAGAAGTTTTGCTTACTCCTAGTTTGCTTAGATTTTCTTCAATACTTTCTTCTAGGATTTTTGTTTGTTTTGTACATGGTGCAAGGGGTGGGTTGAAGATAATTAAAAAATTTTACATAGGGCTGTTTACTTGTTCAAGTGCTATTTGTTTTGATCTTAAGGGTAAACATTCAGTTTTTCCCATTAAGGATGATGTTAACTCTAGGTTTTATGTAGATACCTTTATCAAGTTGAGGAATTTCTCCTTATTCCTAGTTTTCTTAGAGTTTTTATCATGAGTGGGTGATGTATTTTATAAAAACACTTTTTCTGCCTCTATTGAGACCATCATTTGTTTTTTCTTATTTAGTCTGTTTATAGGATGAATAACATTAATTGGATTTCTAATGTTGAACCACCCTTGCATTACCAGCAAAAACTTCACTTGGTTATGATATGATTAGTTTTATATATTGCTGGATTTGATTTGCTAGTATTTTGTTGTGATTTTTGCATCTATGACCATGATGGATAATGGCCAATATTTTTATTACAATATCTTTGTCTGGTTTTGGTCAGGGTGATATTGACTTTTAAAATGAGTTAGAAAGCCTTGCATTTTTTTTCCTTGAAGAATCTGTGCATAATTGATATTATTTTTTTCTTAGATATTTGATAGAATTCACTAGTGGAGCCTTCCGGGCCTAGAGAATATGGTATCTATTAGTTATGAACCACATGGAAAATAGCAAAAGTCAAAGGAGTTTAGAGAACCACTCATCTTTTATTACTTTCAACTTATTACTAGAGATTTTTTGCATATGTATTCCTATGCTTCCATCTCCTGGACTCTGGGCTACTATTATTGTCACTATTTCTCAAATTATAGGTATTTTCATTAATTCCGTCTACCAGTTGAGTACAAATCGGTTACTGCCAGTTATTTAGTTTATTTGGATTAGTTCTGGAGTTCTCTACCAATTACTGAAGTTAAGCAAATTGCTCATAATGACAAAGCAACTACAGTGGAGATCGTTTTTAAACATTGGACTTTGAGTTCATTCCAGCAGAAAATGTCATCTTTCTGACCCAAGAGCTACTTAATATGAGTTAGGCCTTTGCTCCTCTTCACTTATATTGGATAATGTCTAGATTTTGAGGAGATATAAATAATTTTTTTAAATCTGCATTTTATGAACTAGAAATTGCTCCTGCATTACTAGGTGAGCCTAGCTTTGTGTGTATTATCTCACGTAACCAATTTCCCAAAGAAACTGAACTCAGAGAAGAGCTATTTGGAGAACTGTGTTCACTTGCATGAAATTGAGGTGTTTAATTTTTGCATGATAAAAACGGCCCTTTAAAATGAACCTATACCTTGTTCTGGAGACTCATGATTCAATGGCAGTAATTGTAACTGTATGATGTAAAATAAGATCTTGGTGGCACTAAATACATAAAAATATTTACTTACTTCCTTCATACTGTTAGAATAAACTAAAAAATTTAACTCTGAGGTTTGGCTTTGAACAAACTGCTCATTTAATATTGGAATGCATGGTACTGCTCTTTCCTTCACCCTTGGTGTTTTTTCTTCAATGTAGAGAAGAATGATCCAATCTTTATTATTATTATTATTATTATTATTATTAATATATCTTTGTAATGAAGAGTGAGGTAGGTGATACTTGGCAGAATATATAACAATGACGTAATAACTATATCAAGTAAAAAATGCCATGCAGTGATTCTTGATTCAAAAAGTCAATAAAGGCCTTAGTTTGAAAATAGTGGACAAATCCCTTTCATAAGCATGAATTTTCATGTAATCCTTGACAACATAGGTTTATTGGCAATAAATAAGCTTGAGATAAATGGATAAATTAAAATAATTTTAATAAATGAAGCGTTAGGATGAAAATCTGGGATCATTTTCCTTGTCTCAGTTCAATCACTAACCATCAAAGCAACACCATGACAATGCTTTGATCAAGTTCCTAACTATGAATTAAAGGAGAAGAATGAGTGTTACTCTCACTGTAATAAATATATTTAAGAAATTGTCTTAATAGGTGTAAGGTGCTATTAAGACAGATAGTCTTATTATAAATAGATCTATGGCTATGTGAATAAAGGAGGAAAATAGTAAGATGGTTAATTCTAAATAGTTTTTAGTGGAACTATTACTCAGTTCATAAAGTAAGATAATTAATAGGGATTGTAGATTTCAGTGCTCCCCCTTAAGTTATAGGGAGAGATGAGAAGCATTTTGGGTCTTCATCCATCAGCTTGGATCCCTAGTCCCAACCTAACAGAAGGACAAGAAAGACCCACTTCCTTTATCACTGCCAGAATCCTAGCCAGATAGAATAGGGCCAGGTGGAAGAAATATTTGTGTACCCCACGGTTCCTTAAGGCTCCTTGGTATTTGGCTTTGTAATGGCTTACATTATATTGGGGGTGTAAGATTTGCCTTATAGAGTGCTTAATTTAACCATGTCCTGAACAAAAACCAAATGATAATAAGAGGAATGAATGTACTCAAGGATGCAAAATTTTGCCAAAAAAAAAAAGAGAAAAAATTAACTCTACTGTGACAGCAACAATTTTTTTTTAAAGGATGTGATATTGTTCCTACACATCAAAAAAATAAGATAAAATGGTATGGGTGAAGGTGTTTCTATCTGTATGATTTGGGCCAAGTTTCTTAAACTTTTTGTCTCAATTTTCTTATGTGTATTCTGAAGCTTCTGAACTTCCTCATCTCTGTAGTACTCCATGATCTGAGCAGGCTGTGATTCTGTTCTTTAAGAACATAGAACACGTTAAGAGACCTTGGGGATTTGAGGCGAGAGACATGGGGGTGTGACTTGGTGCAAGGAGTAAGACTGAGTACCAAAGGGGAAATATATTGTGCATGAAAGACCTGGATTTGTGGCTATTTTTGCTGGTCAGTAAGGGAGGAAATTCTTACAGGGTATGAATTTTCTTTATTCAGACCACAATATGGATGTCTTACAAATGCAATCATGTTTGGAAGATTTATATTCTGGTGAAGAGAGAAGATCAGATAAGTACATGTGTATGACTCCAAATGAAATGTGAAAGGAAAAAAATTATTAAAGGTCGAGTCACCTTCCCCATATATTATAATAAGGGTAGTATTGGGAGGGGAATCCAACTGTATTTTAGGAATAAGAAGCAAGAAGCCACATTCCTAGACTTAATGTGTATAAATACAGTGTAGAAGGACAGTTTTTTTGTATACTTGACAGTACAGTAAGGGTCCTAGCTGGAGTTCATTCTTGATGGTAGCTAATTTAGACATGTCTGAGCTTCTTTGGGAACCTGGTGGAATTTGTCTGCCAGGTGTTTCTTTATAAGGGGAATTTAGAATTCTTTTTGGAAAGAACCCATCCTGAGGGAAGCAGTCAGCCAGATAAGCTAACCCAACCATAGCTCAGTCATTGGGTGGGGACGGGGGTAGTTCTTTTATGTGTTTTGGTAACCCTTTACAGAGATACATTTCTGGATGCAGAAAAAAATGATAAGAGCTGTTTTCACTAAAATCTGCTTATGATATGAATGTTCAATGCAGCATTAAGTGGGTTGCATTGATGAGATGTTACACTGAAGAGGAAGAGACACATTCTCCCTAAATCATCTTCAATTAGAATAACTCCTGTCAATCTGTAGCTTCAGTGGGTGAGGTGAGGTGGGTGAGGTGAAGATGCCACAGCATTGTAGAGGTGACAAGACAATGCAGAGGTGGCCTAGTGGGAAGTCCAGAAGGGACAGTAATGGAGGTAACTGATAAACAAGGTTGCAGAGCCAGAGGGAGTTGACTGATCTCAGATACCAGATGTATAAAATGCCTCAAACATAAGAATTAACAATGATATCCGGGGCACCTTGGTGGCTCAGTCGTTAAGCGTCTGCCTTTGGCTCAGGGAGTGATCCCGGCGTTCTGGGGTCGAGCCCCACGTCAGGCTCCTCTGCTGGGAGCCTGCTTCTTCCTCTCCCACTCCCCCTGCTTGTGTTCTCTCTCTCGCTGCCTGTCTCTCTCTCTGTCGAATGAATAAATAAAATCTTAAAAAAAAACAAAGTACAAAAAAACAATGATATCCAACTGCAAGAAAAGTAACAGAGGTTATGAATGGAAATAACGAAGTTTAAAATAAAGATATAGAAAATTTATAAACAAATGATAAAAGGCATAATTAGAGCTAAGAATATTAGAGAAGAACAAGATTATTAAGCAATAATAAAATCTTTATGTATTGAGATTTTATAGCTGTCAGTAGAAAAGAAGTGAGCAGCATGTTAGGATTAAGAATAAAGACAGGACTTTGATTATACCATCCAAAGACAAAGAAAATAATTTCTATAAAACATGTTTTAGGAAAGAATTGTGATGAAATGGAAGAATGAAAAGGCAGCAGTTGACAAGAAAATCCTAAGCACCAGGCATTGTTTTAAAAACTTAAAATAATATAATTCTAAGTGAAATAAGTCAAGCAGAGAAAGACAATTATCATGTGGTTTCTCTCATCTATGGAACATAAGAGCTAGGAAGATCGGTAGGAGAAGAAAGGGATAAAGAAAGGGGGGGTAATCAGAAGGGGGAATGAAGCATGAGAGATTATGGACTCTGAGAAACAAACTGAGGGCTTCAGAGGGAAGGGGAGTGGGGGAATGGGATAGGCTGGTGATGGGTAGTAAGGAGGGCATGTATTGCATGGCGCACTGGGTGTTATATGCAACTAATGAATCATCGAACTTTATATTAAAAACCAGGGATGTACTGTATGGTGACTAACATAATAAAAATATTATTATAATAAAAAATAAAAACTTAAAATATATTATTTCATGCAGTTTTTTTCATCAAACTATTTGCCCTAAGCACAACTACTAAATGTCAAACCTGGATTTGAACCTAAGTTGTTCTTCCTCCAAAGCCAATCTTTCTCTCCCCTTCTCTTGGAGAACAAATAAGGGCTTATGCTCAAGTTTCAGACAAAGGCTAAAGATAAAAGTGATCTAACAGCAGGGATCTTAAAGAAGTGAGTAGTAGCACAATCATGTTGTTGAAGAGGGGAAATGATTCTGGTTCTGATGTTCTCATTTCTGAGTTCAGAAAGATTTTTGAGGTTTGTCTAAACAATTTCTTGGCTGCTGTTTTCACTGACATATGGGAGAAAGGTGAAATAATCAACAAAATGAAATCAGGAATTTCAACCAAATATATTTTACAATAGGGAAAAGGGAAAGAATTAGAAACTAAAGGACAACAGCATCATCACATGCCAATCCTGACTTCTCTAGGGATCTGGTTTTAGAGGTAAGCAGAGAGAATGCAACATGGGAACCTGCAGAGAGCCAGTAAGGGTTTTTGAGCTAAAGATTTACAAATGGGTGCTCTGTGAGCTATGCTTAACAGAAAGGGGCTGGATGACTATTTGGTTGTATATAATAAAAAGCTTTTATTGAGACATGCTTTGAAGAAATTATGTGCCTGTTGAAAAAACATAAAAAATTTTACAAGTCATTGTAATCAATTTTACCACATTGGGTAAACATTGACAATTTGATTCCAAAAAGAACTATGAAGAGTTAAGAAATTTCAGAGAAAAGGAAAAAAATGTTTTGCACTTACTCTATAAGATAATACCACAAGGGACACCTGGGTGTCTCAGTTGCTTAAGGGTCCAACTCTTGATTTCTACTCGTGTCATGATCTCAAAGTCGTGAGATGGAGCACCAGGTTAGGCTCTGAGCTCAGCACGAAGTCTCCCTCTCTCTCTGGTCCTCCTCTTGCGTGTGCGCTCTCTCTCTTCAACTAACTAACTAATTAAATAAAATCTCAAAAAAAAAAAAAGATAATACCACAAGACTTGGTGATATTGGTGCTAGGATAGACTAATAATTCAATGGAATAAAACTGAGAGACCAGAAACAGACTGTACTTGATTCATGACAAAACTGTCACTGCAGAGGAGTGGGGAAAAGGCAATTCTTCATGAAGTGATATCAGGTCAGTTGGATACCCATATGGAAAAGAAAACAAACTTGATTCTTAAACTATATAAAAAATCAATTTTGGGCTAATCAGCTGGGTTGATCCAAAAAGTAAAATAATAAAGCTACAAGAAGATAGCATTAAGACATTTATCTATCTTTTTAGATTAGGCAAAAATTTCTTAAATAGGAAACAAAAGATCTAGTTATGAAGGAAAAGACTGGTAAATTGGGCTACATTAAATTAAAACATCTGTTCATTAAAAGATATCAGTAAGAAGTGAAAAAGCAAGCTCAGAGTGGGAGAAGATAATCGAAATATGTTTGACAAAGGTCATTATACATATAGTTGACAAAAGGATAGATATTTGCTGTACATATAGCTGACAAAGAATATATAAAGCACTCTCATGAATCATAAAGAAAATCAGACAATTGAGTAGAAAAATGGGCAAGATAATGAGCAAGGACATCACAGAAAAGATATCAATTGGTCAAAGAACATATGAAAAGATGTTCAACTCTTTTAATAAACAGAGAAATGCAAATTCAAACCTTAATGAGATACCTCTAACACCTAGCAGAATGGCAAACAACAAAGAAATAAACATCCATAAAACTGGCAATACTTAGGTTGTAGAGCAACTGGAACTTTTGTTGTTGTTAGTGTAATTTTGGAGGAAACTGGAAGTATCTATTAAAATTTAAGACACATTCCTATGACCTAGCAATTCCCCTGCTAGGTATATATTTAATGGAATTGTGGACACATGTACATCAAAAGACAAGATTTTTCATAGCAAATATTCATGATAGCAAACCTTGGAAACAACCCAGATGTCCAGAATGGATAAATAAATGGCAGTATATTCATGCAGTGGATTAGCATATAACATTAAAAGTGATTAACTACTGCTATAGGTATCAACATGGATAAAGCTCACAAACATAATGTGGATGAAAAGAGCAATTCTTAAAAGACTATATAAAAGAAGCCACATAGAGTTCAATAGCATTCACTACAATTTATGATATTCGAAGTCAGGACAGATTTCCTTGAAGAAAGGGCAGGGTGGTAATTGGGAAGAGGTGAGACTTCCAGGGTGCTGGGAAATTTTTTTCCCTGGGTAGTGAGCTGGAAGTAATAACGTGATAATCCAGTGATATTTATACTGAGGATTTTTGTATGTTTATAGTGCTAGGTTAGTTATATTTCATTAAAAACTTTATTTAATTTTTAAAAGGACCCTAACAAATTGTAACAGCATTCCTATGCTCGTGGGTAGGGGAGAGGAAGAATTAAAATGACAGAGCTGATATCATCCTGTCATTCTGTGAATGCTCTGAAGTTCCCTGTCAGAAAAGGAAAAATTTAAATGAAAGGAAGTATAAAGCAGGAAAAGAATGGTCACAATACAGGTGGAATTTAGTTGTTCAGATATTTTCATATGCTAATAATGGGAGAAAAGGAGTTAGTGTTTAAAATAAACAGAAAAAAGTCCAGATAAACCTGTAGCAATTGTCAACAACAAGTTCCTAAATATATCAAAAAAAGAACATAATCATATTAAAAAAATAAAGTAGAGGTTAGGGTAATAAAAGTATTTGGAGTACTCTTTAGGAGAAGGTTAAGAAGATTGACCTAGTGCCAGTTCTTATTGATTTACCTAGGTTATGTCTGAGCCTAACCAGCAGAGTAAGTGGTTCTGTCTTTGGGCATTTTTTTGGCTTCTGCTGACAGTGGTGTAATTTATGACTGTTAGCCCCAGTTTATGCCCCTGAACATCCCATTTCCCCTGTAAACTGTTTGGACTTGTCTTCTCTAATATTTCTCTTCCCAGGAGTATAGTCACTCCATTTTGGGGCCCATTAGTCACCACTGGCTAATTTGTAATTTTGAGAACCATCAAATTGCATAGAACTCATCTCAACAGGAATAGCACCTGTAGGGAATCTCTCTACACTAGTAATTTTCAATTCTGTTCTACTTTTAAAAACTACTGGGAAGGGAGTGATTCACTGGAGTGAAAAGTTTCAAAAACAGAAAAAAAAAATCAACCAGTGGGAAGAATGGAATGAGGAAGACAAAGCAGTGAAGGTTGCAGTCTGAAGACCTAGTGCTGGAAAGCAGGGATGTACAGCTGGAGAAATGCCAAAGGAGGTTGAAGCCTTATATGATAAGAACAATTATCAACATAAGGCTTAATACATCAAAGGAAAGCTTTAGGAGTCTTGAAAAATTGAAGAATAGGATAAAGCAGAGATGTTGTATGGGTTGTTCCATTATAACAAATTGCTGTTTTCAAATGACCATATAATTAGGAATCTTCCTCAGAAAGTGTAGGGAGAATCAGACACAGCCAGTGACTTGGGAGGAAAATAGGTAAAAAAAAAATTTAAAGATTTTATTTATTTATTTGTCAGAGAGAGAGGGAGAGAGCGGGCGGTGGGGGGGGGGGGCGCACAAGGTAGGGGGAGAA
>NC_048222.1:124860771-124862468 GCF_002007445.2 Ailuropoda melanoleuca
GGGACGCACAAGGTAGAGGGAGAAGCAGGCTCCTCGCTGATCAGGGAGCCCATTGTGGGACTAGATCCCAGGACCCAGGGATTATGACCTGAGCCAAAGGCAGACCCTTAACTGACTGAGCCACCCAGGTGTCCTGAAAATAGGTAAAGTTTAATTGCAAAGAATATATTTCTTTAAAGGTAGAAAAAGAATGAGAGCTATGATTTCTGGGCAGCAAAAATACTGAGAAAACCATACAGAGAACACAGTAATAAAGAGGAATGCTTTGTATTTGCATAACGCACAGAATCTGTATCGTATTTCGCTTCTACTCCTTTGCAGTGTTTTAGGCTTATAATCCCTCACCTCATGAAGGTTGGCTTTCGAAGTGTTTCTATCTGCAAAAGGAGTTAAGTGATGGTAAAACAATGCAGCAGAACTGCCTGAGATTAAGTAATTCTGATAACCTCCTAGCCTTGTTACTTTGGGGAACATATTTAACCTCTCTGTGCCTCAGTCTCTTTAACTATAAAGTGGAGGTAATAATATAATTTGATTCGGGATTTTGTCAGAATTAAATGTTATTTAATTATTAAGAGCTCAGCTGCTGTTAGTTGTTATCATCCAAAGCTACACTGCTCATTAATGGCACAGCTTGGACTCCAGTCCAGTTTTTCTGCCTCCAGATCCAATGCCCTTTCCTTGATACCTTTTTACCTTTCCTCCCAGATGAGTTAGAATCTGTGCCTGCAACCAAATTGAGGTCCTGAGAGTCAGAGACAAAAAGTAAGAGGGCAGTGTCTGAGGGATTGGTGCAGAGATGAAGCATGATTCAATTTCCAAGTCTGTTGATATAGATTAGCAAGCAACAGTCCAAAAGCGTTAAGTCTCAGAGGGGCAGATAGAGAGCAAGAATCAACTCTAAAATGTGTGTTCTATAATGGAGATCAGGTAGGATAGTGATAGTATTTTGAGAAGGGAGACTAGTATAAATCCCTCAGGCAATGTTGTATTTTATTACTGTTACTTTTTGGCAGTGGGGATCCAATTGTAAGTGTTTATGGAATAATGATCTACTTGCCTTCTACCTTTGGCACCTGTGACTACTTCACACCTTTTCTGCCCGTCCAATCTCATCTCCAATCTCTGTGCCAATTGTGGCCCTTGCCAAGGAGATTCTTATGAGTCGGCTAACTAGTCAAGTAGCATCAAGTCCTTCTTTTAGGTAGACACAATCTGATGTTGTGCTTTGTTTCCAAACAAAGCCCTATAATACAATAGTTGCTTGAGATTCCATAAATTTTCTTGAGCATGGTCAGAATGGATGCTAAACCTGAACTCTGGTTAATGAAATTAGGTCCCCGCTGCTTGAAGCTGTCCCTCTCTGAGGTAAAACTCTGCACCTTTTCTGTCTTGGAGCTTGGTCTGTCATTTGCTACCTAACCCACTGCACTGCTAGGACTGCTATCTGTTGCTTACTCATTTGAGCTTGTGGTCACGTTGGCATTTATTTATTTATTTATTTATTTATTTATTTATATATTTATTTATTTTATTTTTTTGGTATCTTGGGTCTGACTTTCTTGATGAGACCTGTCATACTGCATATTAAACATTTCTTTAGTTATGACACACATGATTTATTCATCTTAGAAAATATCTCTTAGCTAACACTAAACATTTTATGACCAGCCTCTTTGCTTATATCCATTTTCTTT
>NC_048222.1:124862609-124909685 GCF_002007445.2 Ailuropoda melanoleuca
AACGCCGGGATCACGCCCTGAGCCGAAGGCAGACGCTTAATTGCCTGTGCCACCCAGGCGCCCCATGCTTATATCCATTTTCTTATTTAATTTTCCTAACAACCTGTGATGTAGGTACTATATATATTTTTAAAGATTTTATTTATTTATTAGAGAAAGAGAGGCAGACAGAGATAGTGAGAGAGAGAGAGCACAAGCGGGGAGAAGAGGGAGAAGCAGGCTCTCTGCTCAGCAGGGAGCCTGATGCATGGCTCCATCCCAGGACCCTGGGATCTTGACCTGAGCCAAAGGCAGACGATTAACTGACAGAGCCACCCAGGCACCCCTAGGCACTATATTGTTAGGCTCAGTTTTCAGATGAGAAACTAAGGCTCACAGGGGTTAAGAAAAATTTCTAAGGTCAAACAGCTAATGTGTGGGAAATCTGGGATTCAAAACCAGTAACTCCAAAACCTGAGATCTTAAACATTATGCTTTGTGTTGATGGTAAAAGAAATAATATAAGAGGGAGCATGTGAAACAATTTGGAAAAAAGCTGTTCTGTAAAAACAAACTATTATTAGTAGTATTAAAACTGGATTTTCTATCTTGAGGTTCATTTTCCACCAGAAATATCAACAAGAAACTGTTTGAGTTTTTTTGAGATTGTCCTGTGTGTGCAAAGAAGATGGAGACAATAAGACAGGGAAGACCTTAATATTTTTAGAAAAATATTTTGTATTTAGTATGTAGGATGCTAAATGAATGAGAATTCTAGAGTGTGGAATGACCCACCCTAATCAAAGATTGAGATATAGTCATTATAATCATATATAAGATATACAGGTAGTCACAACCAACATTGACCAAGTATGGGAAGGGATATTACAAAATGTACTATATTGAAGATCATAAGTTAAAGAGAAAGTCATTGGTCGTTAGTGACTAAGTAAGTGGTAATATTAAATTGTCTTCTGTATCTCATGTAGCCTTCTTAGACTTATTAAAGGGAGACCCTTAAAACAGAAAAAATAATATGGTTTTATTTGTTCAGGACCAAAAATAGTTGTTCTTACCTTTTTTAAAAAATTCATAAGCCCCTTTGCAAATCTAATAAAGTCTATATACTCTCTCCATAGGAAAATACATAAAATCCATATCCTCACACAATTTATCATACAGTTTTATGCTGTGCCCTGAAGCCTATTCATAGGCCTAGGCTAAGATCTTTGATTTGGAAGAACTCTTCTTGACTTGGGGATAATTCCAGTGTTAGGATTAAATCCTAGTGAATAGCTTTTGCCAAATGCTTTCGAAGAGCTGTGATATTAGTGTCTTGATTATGCACACTGCTGCTGTTTCAGAATCTGAGGTTTCTCATGAGAGACAAACATAAGTCTTATTTATTCTATTCTTGTTCACAGTTTTGTATAGATAATCCTTTTTCCAAATTCTGGTGAGCGATTCTAAGATGGGCAAGATATCTTTTGAAATATGTTGGGGTAGCTGTTTTTTGTTTGCTTGTTTGTTTTGTTTTGATTAGGATATATTTCTTCCTTAAGTCACAAAATTACAGTAGGTCATGCCGTAGTTCAAGCAGCTTTTGGGCCCTGATTTTAGTGTAACAAGCAAACCCTCTGACAGGGTGTGACAGTTCCTAGAAATGTAATACAGACTTAGGTAATCAGCCAGTCATGTTGGCCATTTTAACTTTGCATTAATGCTCCGGGCACATCTTCCAAGTCGTGTGGTGGAATATTCTTTGAGCGTTTATTCTCATAATAGTCTTATGTAACTAAATTCTTTCTATCCATTTTCCTGTTCCATTTTAAGTAAGAAAATGAACACACAAGCTCTGTGGCACCCAGGTATAGATTGGAGCTATTTGGGGTCCTTTTTTCAACTTTAGGCCAATTGATCCTTTTTAGTCATCTTTGGCTTTGTCTTTTGTGGCCACATGAAAATGATATATAAATAAAGTTTTACTCACAAAAACCTGAGAGGTAGCTCTGAAACATGCCTGTATTGTGCTAGGCTAGATGAGGAAGTCTGTTTTGTTCCTCTTCTTTTTTCATAATGACACTAATATTTTCTTCCATTTATGGATTTATTCTGATGCAGGGATAAAGCTGAGATTTGTTTGGTGAGAGGAATGTTTGGATCCCTAAAAAATAAAGCTAACTTATTTTAAGTAATTGTTTAAGTCAGCTCAGGCATAAGTTACCATATGGGCAGAGAGGTCTAGGCAGATCCAATGGCACTTTCCTCAGCACAGGCAACAACTCTTTTTAGATGGATAGGGCTGGGTTTGAGAATGAGAAGTAGAGAGTGCAGTGGTTTATACTAACAAAGATTTATCTCTTTGTCTGAAACTACTATTCATATGTAAAATAAAAAACAAAACAAAAAACCCCCAGTAAATTCAAAGTGAAAAATGGAATACTTTTTGGAAAGTGAAGAAATAACAACTAGTTTGAATCATCATCTGTGTAGGTGTTATGGAAACTTTTCTACCTGTCCCTGCCAGTGAACATGGAATCTGACAGCAGTGCCCTGTTATTCTACTCCCAGCCCACTCTTGAGAAGATACTGCCAAAGATATGGGTCAGGTCTTTGGAAAAAGACACATGGGTACACATGTATTGCAGGTAACTTAATAATAACATCTTAGGAAGAGAATATAAAAAAAATGTAATGAAGAGGAGACTGTATTGACATTCTGAATCAAATAAATCAGTTCTTGGCTGGAGACATTGAACATACTTTCCAGTATGGCCCAACCCAAGATGTATTACCAAATCCACAGATGTGAAAGGTCACTGTGGTCACCCACTAGGACAAACATAGATCCTCTGCACATACAGTTCTGATTAGTCAGGGTTTCAGGGCAGGGCACCAGTCATTTTTACTTGATGATGATAGTTTTACTCTATGGAGGATGCTGTAGCTGCTAGATGGAGAAACAGTGGAGAGAATTAAAGGAAGAGGCCCAATCTCTGAATGAAATTTCTTTCAGAAATTCTTTATTAGTGTAGTTTGCACAGAGTGCATTAACTGTCTCTTTCTGGAAATTATGCAAGTGCTATGTTGAAGGGCAATTTACCCTGTGGTGAAGGGTAATGAAGGAAATATATTTTCCTAAGTTGGAACTCATCCAATTTGGTGCCATCTTCTCTCAACCTCTTTGTGCCTTAAAATGGACAAGTGCCTTCCAATAAAAGCCTCTGCTCCAGCAGGTGGGAATTTTCAGGGTGTCTCTCAACAGGCCACACTCATTCTCATCTACAGCAAACCTTTTTGAGTTAATTTATTGCCTTTCCAATTTGAGCTCTGCAAAAGAGAACTGGGATTTGAAACTAAGCCTGTCTGACTTTGGCAGACTAAATAAATAAAATCTACAAGTCAGAAAGACTTGAGTTAGAGACTCTGTCCTGTCACTAGCTAGTTGTATCAGTTTGATCAAGTTATTAACTCTTCTAAAGCTGTTCTTTTTTCTTTAAATTTGTTTGTGATAATAGCTTGAAAGCTTGCAGCTGGAATAAAATGAGATCAGAAACATGAAGTACTTGCCATGTGCCTGGCATATAATAGGCAATAATTAGTAGTTAATATTGCTGCTTACAGAAGATCTTGTAAATATACTTATTCTTGAAGGTTGTGTTTGTTTTTTTGTTTTTTGTTTTTTTGTTTTTTTTTGCTTCCCTGCCCATACCATATAATGAAATCTTTAAACTCAGAGAGCAATATTTTCTGTTTTTTTAAATCTTAATATTGAATGGTTAGTATATATAAAGCAATGTCAAACTAAGCATTATGAAGATAGGAAAAAAAAAGAACAAAGGGTGGGATGTTAAGAAAAGTGTGTCTTTTTTTTTTTTTTTGTCAGAGAGAATGAGAGCATGCACACAAGCAGGGGGATCAGCAGGCAAAGGGAGAAGCAGCCTCCCCACTGAGCAAGGAACCCAGTGGGGACCTCGATCCCAAAACCCTGGGATCATGACCTGAGCCGAAAGTAGACGCTTAACCACCTGAGCCACCTGTGCGTCCTGAAAAGTATGTCATCTTATCTCCAAACTTCAGATTGAGTGAAATTTAGGATTTTGGAAAAAAATTTAAATATTGAGAATAAAGTTTTGAGAGATATCCAATGTTATATTTATGGATGAAAGTTTTAAGATTTGCTGTACACCACAAATTCCTTTGGAAGGCAAGGTTGTTGTTGATGGCTTATATTCTTTGCTTAGATTTGTTTTCAGTCTGAAACTTCATAGGGGACATTTAATAACATATCCTGTGAAAGAAGCCTTGCCACTGGGCATTCTGTCTAAATGGATGCGTTCCATACTTAGTGGGGATTCTTAGGTGACTTATTGTTTTGTCAGTGTTATCTATTGTTTTCTGTAGTCGTATTGGCTTATATTTGGTTACTAATCCTATCACATAGCAGTAGCGAGACTTTGAGTAAGTTACTTAACCTCCCTTATCCTCGGTTGCTTTTTTCTCCAGTTATAAACTGAAAATAACAGTACTTACTTTGCCCTTTTGCTGTGAAGATTGAATGAAATTAAAGAGGACGTGAAGCAGAGAAAGTAAAAAATACATAGATCATGAAATATTAAATAGGTAAAGGTTCTTACACCTCTAGAATATAAGCAAAATATAGAGTACTACATGCACCTGGCTATTGGTTGCATATTAATATAAATCTTAATTCTTATCAATTTCAGTTTATAAGATACTATTTTAGAAATTGTGATATTTAAAACAGCTTTTCACATGTAAAAGTTGAGTAGGATTATAAACTTTTTGAAAATTTTTAGGAAAATTGTGTAGAGTTAAAGGAGGCTGTGTGTCCTAATAATAGTTAAGGAGTCAGGAGACTATTCAGGAGATTAAGCAGGAGACTGTCTTCTGCTTTTCTGAGCTATTTAATTTTTATGCTTAAATTGGGTTAAACTAAAAAAAATGTGATTCACTACAGATGACAGACTGAGCCAAAAATGATGCATTTTTACTCTCTAATTGATGCATTATTTTAACTCAGTCTTTAATTCTTCTGGAATCCAAATATTATAAATTCAGGATAAATATATTTTAAATCCTTGGAAACAATTTTATGCACATGTTTTTTCTTTCATATGTGCAGTTGGGACTTTACAGTCCTTATTTCCAGCACTTGTTTTCGACATTTCTGTGGTTTTGTATTGCACTCTACCAGATCTGTGGACCGAGAAGAATTAGTAATAATGACTATGGTAGAAGAGCCAAAAGGAGAACATTTAGCTTGGGAATTTGTGAAATGTTCTTTATCTGAATGTGTGCCTTCGGCTGGCATATAACAAGCATTGTCAGGAGTCGATGTTGATGCATGATTTTTGGTGCCATGCTCTGTTAAGCAGGATGGAATAAAAGAAGTAAAAATAGAATAAAAATTTCTATTTGTTTAGGGACAGGGCAGGACTGCGTAGTGTGTGTGTGTGTGTGTGTGTGTGTGTGTGTGTGTACTTCAAAGGCCTCTGGGCAGGCTTGTAATATTGGTGGGTGGAACTGAGTTTCAAGTTTGGTAGTGATAACTTGGTATCTCCTCAAACACTGAAAAAATGGGAGCTGGCAGATTCCAGTTTTTTTTTGTTGTTGTTATTTTAACTATTAGCAATCATTTGCCATGAAGCGAAAATTTTTCTGAAAAAAGAATTTGATGTTTTAGTATCTTCTAGGTCTCCTTTTGTGCAATGTGATGAAAGTTTTGATCAGTTTGATTTACCACTTGATTTTAAATAATGCAAAAAGATTTTGAATCAAGTTGAACTAAGGTGAAATCAAGATAAATTTATTGAAGGTCTCTCAGAGAGTTGGGAGATTTTTGAGATCCGGTAGAACAGTTGTCTTATTTTGCAGCTGAGAAAACCAAAAATCAAAAAGATTGAGAGAATTGCTCTAAAATACTGAGCTAGTTAATGACAAAAATTCATCTTTTAATAAAGAAAAAATACTCTATGACAAAAATTCGATACATTATTGTGGGAAAGAAAGAGTATCTAGACTTACAGGGTCTGTGCTACCTTGAAAATATATATATTTATTACTTTGTTTTCTTTACTTCTTTTATTGCTTTTGTAATTGTCATTGGAGTCCTACTTCAGGTAAGCATCCTAAACTGCCTCAAACACAGAGGAGAAACATGTATACAAGGGGTAAGAGATTTAGGACAAGAATGAAGTGAAGTGAGGAAGTATAAGGTGTGGGTGTCACTGATAAAGTGATTTAGTTTCTGATAACATTTTGTTGCTAACAAAGCTTATGTGCTGATAATTCTTTTTATTTGTGAAGAAGTTGGGGCACATCCTTACATATCTAAAGACAATTTTCATTCAGTAATTCATGCCAATATTTTAAATCTCTTTGATGCCATTTTCAACAGCACACTTAGAAATTTAAAACCAAATCTGTTTTTCTTTTCTTTTACCTGTAGATGGTGGTATTCTGTTATAGAGAGAGGTATCTTTTTTCTGTATGATCAATAATTATAATTGCCAGGCAAAACATCAAGAAAGCGGTTTAAACAAAAAGAGATGTTTCGCTTAAGTAGTCATCTCCCCTGTATAATGGCATTGTGCTGAAATAGAAGAAAAAGTTGATAAAGAGTGGTGATATGTTCAATAAGAAGACTACAAATAGCACTACTGAATTTCTGCCTCTCCTCTCATATATTACCTGACCTCTCACTCCAGAGCCTAACATACACCTCAGTTCATAGACTTTTAACCCTGGGCAGGAAACTGTTACTTTGTTCTGAGAGTAGGTATAGAACTATCAGGTGACTCCACTTTAAGAAGTGTGGTGGCCAGAGAAGAATTATGACTTCCTTTACTTTGTGGCCCTGGTGAGAACTCAGGAGGTAAACCTAAAAAATGAATGCCAGATGGCCATAGAAAAGATGTACTTGGGGTCCACGGCTATCTAGAAACTATAGAAGGAATGCCTTTGAAGTTGATCATCTACAAGCTGGACTCTGTATAGCCAAGGTCTCTACCCCCATGGGGGCGGTAAAATTTGTTCTTCCATAGTTGTCACTAGACTAATCTCTGTATTGAAAATGCGCTGACTCAGTCGAGGCAGAATGGCACCCAGAAGAACACTTGCTGTTGTATTCACTCAACTATGTCTGGGTACAGTCTTCATCCATCAGTGAAGTGAAGAATTCTGGAGGGCAGGAAAGACCTGCTGAGACTGAGGGCCAGGTCTGCATCTGTGCAAGCCAAGGAAAACCTGGCAGAGCCCCACATATGAGGGATTAACACTGGCCCTGAAGGACGGGGCTCTTGGGGCTGAAAATGGTATAAACCTTAGCCAAAAAGCAAATGGGTTGGAGTGAAATAGTTTGATATGAAAATTTAATTGAACAAATGTATGTGTGTATATATGTATATATTAAGCTACTGTCATTATATTCTGGGGTATTAGTAATGTAGGGAGAGACAATGTGATTAAGAGCACAGGCTGTGCTATCAGATTGACTGATGACATCTCAACTCCACCACGTATGGTCGAACTGTCAGTATGGCCTTGAGTTTGTAGGTTTGAATCCCAGCTCTGTAACATTACTAAACTTGTAACTTGGGTAAGTTACTGAGTTTCTCATCTGTATGTGCAAAACACATCATGGAAAGTACTTAGAATTGTGCTTATACATAGTAAGCACTCATAATTCACATAATATACCTATTTTGGGGAACTTTGAGCCAGATATTACTCTAAGTATATTAAATATATTACCAATAAATGTGTACTATTATCATCATAGTTATTTTTTGGGTGCCCAGTGATTATATTTTGAAATGCTTATTATCTTTAAGTACTTCTCTATTTCCCTACTTTTTTTCTTTTTATTTCTAATTCATTTTCAGCCTATGATTTCTGCTATGGTTATTTATAGTAGTAAAGGAGTTGGAATAACTTAAGTATCCAGACATTATATATTGGTATTGGGGTTTAATATTTCAAAGATGGTATAGTTTGGGTAAGAAAAATTGAGGATTGCTATATACTAAGCACTGCAAGGTAAGTGCATTTATCATCCCATTTAGAAAATGAAGTCTTTAGAGAACCTAAAAAAGTTAATAACTCATTACAAAGCTGAAACTCCTGATGGAGCTAGCATTGTATCCAAATAGACTGGTTCCAGAGAAAATGTTTGTGTATGGTCATGGGACATATAAAGCTAAAAGAAAAAAGTGCAAGTCATTGAAGATGAAAAGATCAGTGAAGTGTGAAGATAGGGCATGATGAGGTGTTCACGTGGATGTTGATGTCACTCCCGACTGATGGTAGATTTAGGGAAAGGGAAACAGAAGACAGAGGTTAAAGTTTTGATACCTTGATACCTACATGGGATGAACCAAGAGGTTGGTGAGTGATAATAACAATGATAAATGGAGGGTGATATACTACTACACTATCGAAATATCAAGCTATTATTTATGGAATCCTTATTATGTGCTTGGCTTTGTATGGAACTTTTGAAAAGCATTGTCTCAGGATGACAATTCTTTGAGGAAGATACTGTTATTATTCCCATTTTCTGGATAAGCTAGCTCAGTTTTACAAAAATTGAGTGAATTGCCCAAGTGTCCTGTTTCAAGCCATCTAGGATATCTCTGTGAAATGATTTTCAAAGAAGCTACCCATTTGTCCATTCCATTTGTCTGCCCATTTGCTAGGTATTAAGCTCTAGCAATATTTGCTGGGTATTAAGCTCTAGGGGTGGAAAAGTACTTTAAATCTTGGTCCCTGCCCTTGAGTCTGATGGGAAATAAGGATATGGGGACAATTAGTAAAAGCTATAGTAGAAGTGTGATTTAATTGTTTTTAAAATAAGGGTGTTGTGTTGCACAGTCTTTAATATTTCTTCCAATTCCACCTATGTTATTGTAGAATCAACAAGAAGTAATCAGTAAAAAACATAAGTATACACAGCTTGGTAATATAAAACTTGAACCTACTTAACTGTTGTTAGCATAAGACTATCCATTTTCTCAATGCTATGCAGTCTGGCAAATTTGGCAGCCAGGGAACTCAGCATGAGGCAGCTGGGCATGATTTTGGATGGGAGACTCAAATTCAATGTTGGTGAAGTGTTTACAGTTTGCATGTGCATTGCAGGTATGTGACATCACTTCCTATGACTGATGCAAATGCTGGGAACAGTGGCAGGAGTGATAGCCTGCCTTTAACCCTTTCCAAACAAGCCATCTTGTGGGCAGATGTTGACCACACCTTTTTGCTCATCTTTCTAGGAGATCCTGGAGATGAGCCAGTTTTCACTGACTTGGGCCTTGGTATTAGAATGAATAGCTGCTAGTCCATAGTCTCTCATGCTTCATTCCCCCTTCTGATTACCCCCCCTTTCTTTCAAGAAACAAACTGAGGGCTTCAGAGGGGAGGGGGGTGGGGGAATGGGATAGGCTGGTGATGGGTACTAAGGAGGGCACGTATCATGGTGCACTGGGTGTTATACCACAACTAATGAATCATCGAACTTCACATCAAAAACCAGGGATGTACTGTATGGTGACTAACATACTATAATAAAAAAAATATTAAAAAAAAAAAGAATGCACAGCTGCTGAACGTCTTCAGGAAATGGGGGTAGGAAACCAAGTGATTTCTTTTAATGCCTCAGGTGATGAAAATGAAGGGAAAATCAGCATTATTGTCTTGCTTAGGCTATAATTAGAACCAATTGTTGAGATTATATGATGATTTGAAATTTTTGAGGGACGGGTAGTGGAAATAGTCTTCCTCTGGAGGAGGAAGCCCTGTTAAAGAAACAGTTTCCCAAACTACTAGTGTAAACAAAATTGCAGAGAGAAATATTAAAACTATTTAAAGGAACAACATGTTTTCATTTTCTCCTTGCAAATAGTCCCCTCGTTTATCCACTCAGGCTTTCTATTGACATAAGGGAAGCAAACAGAATAAGAAGTTATGGTAATGTAAAATTACCTCTACGCAGTTATTAAACAGATTATGCTTTTGGTGTTTGCATGTTCCTCAGTGTTAAATCAGGCATTCGATACAATGCCTAAGCAATTTAGAATCATGACAAAAAGGTTGCTAGGAATTGGCTAAGGATTTTTCATATTGCCTGTATATATACTTTTCCATAACATATGTACATGTACATGTAAGTGTAAACTAAAATATAAATGTAAGTTTTATATGAATAAAAGTAATAATAATTTATTTTCAGGTAGCCTGTATTTTAGGCTTTCCAATAATTTGTAACTTTCCCTCTCTTTAGTTCATATTATAGAGGATTTATTAGGCTGATACTTTTTATTCTAGACATTTATAATGTTTCAGGTAGTGTTGTGGCTGTTACTTTTACACACAACTCTAAGGTAGGTGGGTAAGAGGGTCATTACTTGTGGGTTATCACTGGAGAAGCTTGAGCCTGGTTCTGAGGACTCAGTTTATTATTAATCATTATTTCTGGAATCATAAGGGCTACTTTGAACAATTGGAGGAAAATGGTGTTTGAAAATAGACTCTGTTGAAGAAAATGAATAGCCATATTGCAGCTTGATTTTTCTTCTTCCCATATCAGAATTGATAGTCTGTGTAGGTGTCTATTTGGATCACATTATCTATGAACTGCCTTTGACGAAATTGCTAGCTCTCTTGCAGCTGCAAGTGCTGATTATTTTGCTTGGATTTGTAGCACTGTGATGTTGTCTGGCATGCGTGATTTTGTAAAAGATTTAGACATAGCCTGCAATTTTTTTTTCAATTCTTAGACAGTTCTGATTGAGTAGGTCTGATTAACATCAGTTCAGAAGTTTGAAGCCAAACCTTCACAACCCTGCTTTTGAAAGGTGTTGAGATTTTTGGGAGGGGAGATTACTTTTAAGGAAACTAAGCTTCCTTATGTTTCAAATTTGAAGATGAAATGAGATTGTGTCTGTTAATTTGCAGAGCTTTACATACTATAGAGACAAGATAGCAGAAAGCAGGATATAATTTTTTTTAAAGCAATTTCATTTCACAGTATTAAACTGTAGTCTAACAGCAGTGGTAGAAAATTTAGATGACAACTTCATTTTTCTAGTTCAACTTACCCATTTCTCCTGTTCGTATGATACAGGCCATAGGAGTTAGTTTTGGAAAAATGCAAGAGAAACCTTAAAGGAGATCTCTCTATTAATATATTAGGAAGATATCCACTTCTAAGATGTTTTTCTGTGACAGTTTGTGTTTATGAGCAGAGTCTGTGACACTAACATTGGATCTCCTTCCATCATGGCTGTGATATGGCATGTCTGAATATACAACTGAAATTAGAATGACTGGTGAGTCTACCTTGGAAAACTCAGAAGCCAACTGGAGATCCTGCTACAGCCAAACTCAGGCAGGTTACCTTTTTAAATCAAAACCGGGTTGCCTTTTTTAAATCAGAAAATTAACATGACATGTACTGGCTCTGCTGAGGAGCTTTGGCCCCCTCTTACTGGTGATTCATAATCATGCGTCAGGGAGGGACAGAGCAAAGGTGATTGTTACTGGCTGTATGGCACATTTTTTCATTGTCTTTTTAATATTTTGGAAATAACTTTTCTTTAGAGTGATGAAATTAAAAATACCCCAGATGTACAATTTATTGATCATTTTTTATAACTTTTTATTTTGAGATTCACATGCAGTTATGAGAAATAACAAAGAGAGATCCATATACCCTTCACCCAGTTTCCCCCACTGATAACATCTTGTTTAACTGTAATATAATACCATAACCAGGAAATTGACATTGATCTAATCCATCAGCCTTATTTAGATTCCTCAGTCTTAAATGGATTCATTTGTATGTATGTCTATGTATGTGTATTTAATTTTATTCAGTTTTTTTACAAGTGCAGATTTGGGTGATCACCATCACACTCAAGATACAGAATGATCTATGATAAATATCCTTAGTGCTAGCTATTAATTTTTAATGGGGGATGTTCTCAAAAGATTTATTCGCCAATTTGAATAACTTCTCCGAGGCTATATTGTATCTAACATAGTTCTGGAAGACACTAAATGACTAAGGAGACAGAAGAAGTTAATCACACTAATTCCAAGGAATAAACTGAAATTGTGGGAGCTGGTCTCGCTGTGGAGTTCTCTGGGAATACAAACAATGAATTACCGTGCTGCTTTAGAAAGGGGAAATTGCTGAGCAGTGAGTGGAGAAAGATCTTAATGGTATCTGGAACAAAAAATAAGGCAGGGCTTTAAGGACACAGGTTAGTAGGTCTTTTGCACAGTGTTAACAAAAGGAAGTTAAAAATTACAGGCTCAGATTCTTTTGTGTATAAAAGGAGAAAAGCAAAGTCAGCAAGAATAAAAAAATCATTACTGGTCTGCACTCTGTGAAAAGAGCTTTCTCCCCCTGGGAAAACAATAAAAAATTATTTGCCCCTGTATCAAATTCAGGACCACTTACCAAAATGGCTAGCTTGGCAGAGGCTGCTGCTTAGCTTAGAGCTCAATGGTGCGAGTCACTTGTAGCTCAGCATGCACTTTCCTCATCGACAATAGACATTTGTGTTCAAACATTTGAAAATGAACTTACACAAACAAGTGCAATTTATACAGTTTCTTAAAACCATAAAACATTAACACTTTTAAACTAATGGGCTTTGGGTTATACTCAAAGCTTTGTGTTCTTTGCTGCTACCCTTTATATCTAGGGTAATGAAGACCATCTATAAAGTGAAATTGTTAATAGCAGAAAATTGTGAGAATTCAATCATAAAACTGCATACTGGATATTTTTTCCTTTTTTTGTCCCTTTGGAATTAAAGATATTCCTTTTGTTTGGAATTGAATGGTGGTTTAGTTATAATGTAAATTATGACATACTACTAATTAAACTACTTTTAGAGTTACTACCTCATTGATCAACTGTACTGAGATTTACCTTTTAAGACCTGGAATTTACTGCTAGATCTAAATGGTAAAGGTCTAGGAAATGGACGAGCTTGAAATATACCACATAGGATGTTTTTTTCTTAGAAAATGCTAGAACAAATCACGGGAACTTGAGATTGAAGGCCTTGAAGGTTTTGCTTCTGTTGTGTTAGCCTTACCTCATTTCTTATGCTTGCCTCACCCCTCTACCACAAGTCCTTATAGCCTCTACCTGTAGGCTCACTCATTCCCACTGTCCTAGGCAGGCAGTTTATCGAGGATAATAGTACCTTCTAAGAATCTGGAGGGGAATTGAGTTTTTATATAATTATAGACATTAAGTCTGCAGCAGCTTTGTGGATGTTGAGCTCCTAAGAATCTCCTCAGGCTAGAACTTGGTTCTGAGGGGTGAACCCTGGGTTTTGTGTTACTCCTTAGCTTAATTCATCCTTCCTTTAAATCACATTGGCCTAGTTATAGGGACTGGTCTTCCTCTTGGTCTCTGCTTCTGAGAATATTGTTTAGACTTTCCATTCAGAGGATTCAGGAGCTCCATGTCCTTATTTTGCCTGTTTTGGTTCCTCTCATTTGGGATTGGAGTCTTGTTCTGCATATCATCGGGGGGGGGGTTGCTTTGGCAATTTCCCCCTTAAATCCAGTATCTATAGTAATACTGTCTAGTTCTCTATCTTTGTTTTAAAATGTTTTGGTGTAAAGAAACTGCCCCCCCTTTTAAATTAAATTTTTAATTCCGGTATAGTTAACATACAGTGCTATATTAGTTTCAGGTGTGCATCTTTTTTTTTTTTTTTGAGAAAAGTCCAGATTCTTTTCTAGGAATAATAATGAATATGTGGAATATATGTGTGTGTGTGTGTGTGTGTGTGTGTGTGTACGCACGCGTATGGTGTGCAATAGAAGAGTGCATATATCTATATATAGTTTTTACTAAATATATATAGTTTTTATTTAAAACATATATAGGTTTTATTAAAATTTCAAAACATAAATAATTCTTTGAATTCTATGTATGAATCTCACAGAAGTCTGTGAAACTCAAGTCAGTAATTCCTCAGTTTATTCCATTAATCTTCAGATGAAAAATTCAAGTTCTTAGGAGGTCATAATTGAGTCTTTCTTGATGGCTTGCCTACGTTTATGATGTTACCAGTAAGCCTTTACTCAGAATGCTGGATGACAGGTCAGTTGACTATTAAAAGAAGCAAAAGTCTGTAAACTTCACTTTCAGTACTAATAATCAATAATGACTTCACTTACTTGATCATCCTTTCTTTCTTGCATCTTTGGTTTTAGCTTTTGACTTTTTCCTATACCTATTCTGTTTGCATTGATGGACTGATATTTATGTGACCTCTTTGTTGTGGTCTTTCCAGTCATTCCTATTTCCAGCAAAACTTTCCTCCTTACCAAAATCACTGTGGGCTAACAGTTGACCTCAAATAGTGGCAGTGGCTTATCTAATAATATATAAAACCAGATCTTAATTATTTAAAAATGCACTTTGTTGGATAATATGACTTTTATCTGTATTAGCATGGGCTGTCATAACAAAATAGCACAGATTAGGTGGCTTATACAACAGAAACTTAGTTTCTCACAGTTCTGGAGGCTGGAAGTCCAAGATCAGAGTGCCAGTATAGTTGAATTCTGGTGAGGATTCTGTTTCTGGCTTGCAGAAAGGCTTGCAGCTCTGCCTTCTTGCTGTGTCCTCACATGGCAGAAAGAGAGAGGCAGGAAGTTCTCTGATGTCTCTTCTTATAAGGGCACTAATCATATGACGAGGACCCCACCCTCATTACCTCACCTAAATCAGATTATCTCCCAAAGGTCTCAACTCCTAATACTATCACACTGGGGTTAGAGCTCCAACATATGAATTTTAGGGGGACACAGTACAGTCCATAGCAGCATCTCTGAGAGAGGAATATAGTGAAAGGCATATAGTGACCAGCTGTTCAAGGAAGACTGGTCTTCTAGCTATGGCTCGTGTGCTTAGGCATGTAGGGAAGAAAAGGAGCAGGTAAAAATCACAGATGGGTGGGGAACAACCAAGAAATAAAACAGGATTTCTAGGGGTAGAATTTTATTGAACACTCATATCTGTTTGAGGAATAATCTTTATCAGAATCCAAAGCAGACAGATTGGGGACCCAACTAGGGAAAGGCTCTGTTACTCTAGAGGTGAAAAATGTTATTTTAGTAAGTTGCTCAGTTTTGGATTTAGGATGAAAGGTAGGAGAGCAGTTCTAAGCATTGGCCTTGAGTGCTACTGAACTAACAAAGAGTGGTGAAGACAAGTGATACTTGAAAGGGTTTAATATTTTAAACTTAGAACAATCTACCAAGGTGAAATTTGCTTATAATTTTTCCTAGCATTATATACTTAGTGCCTTAGAATTATCTCCTGGATAGCCTTATATATGAATTTGCTTAGACTGCCCTTTTGTGAGTCTTAGACCTCACTGGATAGCAGGGAGAGTTCATGCTCCTGAAAAGTTTGAGTTTGATTTGAGATGCAATCATCATGATGACTTTTTGCTTGTTATCACGAAGTTGTTGACAGAAAGAGATCTCAAGAAAGTGGCAGACTAGAAAGCACACTGGGATGATCCAAAGTAAGGTGTTCCCTTGCATCTTAGAAGAATGGTTTTAAATTATGATAACGATTTTAGCATTTTCTTTTATGGAGATATTTTCTGTAAGATTGAAAAGGCACCAGCCTAAGAAATGCAAATCCAGGGTTTTGGCTGGCAGACTTTCTTCCAAGTCTCCAACACTGGGGAGGGAGTGGTTCAGAGTATGAACCCAGTGTCAGACAGTTAAGAATGAATTTGGCCCTGCCATTTATGAGCTATTGTGACCTTGGGTAAGTTACATGAACTTTTTTAGTTAAGCTTCGGTTTCCTAACAGTGCTTGTGAGGATTGGTTGACAAAATGTAAAGAAAGAGGTGAGTATAGGACTTGGCACATTTAAGCTTTACAAATAATACCTGTTATCACACTGATAATTCATCAGTGTCATTATTGACCATCAAGGTTGGAAAGAGTTTAAAAATCACTGTCAGGCCTGGTTTTATTCTGCAAACTGTATTGCTGACTTGCAATAACTAACTTCCCCTTTCCTCATACTAATGGTTAGTCATGATCCTCGATTCTACTTTCTCAAAAGGCCAGGGAACAAAAGTAGATACGTACATTTTCCCCATCTTTTTCTACAATAAAGATTCCTGTAAGATTAAAAAAACACCTAAAGTGGAATTCAGATGAGAAACAGCAGCATACATTCACCTTTTGGGGGAACTATCAATTAATTTTGGTTGCGTATGTTTTAATTAGACCTGGACATTACAGGGCTTGTTTTTGGTTACAATACTAAATTGATTCAAGATGGAGTGAATTCATTAGGTTTTATTTTATTCAGCCCATTATCCCTTTTTTTTTTTTTAGATTATTTATTTATTTATTTATTTGACAAAGAGACAGCCAGCGAGAGAGGGAACACAGGCAGGGGGAGTGGGAGAGGAAGAAGCAGGCTCGCAGCAGAGGAGCCTGTTGTGGGGCTCGATCCCAGGACTCTGGGACCACGCTGAGCCAAGGGCAGATGCTTAACGACTGAGCCACCCAGGCGCCCCAGCCCATTATCTAAGCAGAGTTCAGTTATTTGATTTGTGTCTTGAATCAGGAGTTTTAGGCATAAATTTAGAAATATTTCTATATATTGCTGTATTAAGGAATTTATGTCTGATGGTATAATATCCTACTGAGAAAGAATTAAAATCCAAGAACTTGAAGGAAAAGACCTCTACCTGGCTCCATGCAGAGAACTTATGTTTTTAATGGCACATTTAGATAAAAGTTGTAAAGTAGGATTTTACTCTGAGAGAATGAAGTACCCACGGCAGCCACTTCTAATAGTGGGTATTATGACCAAATCTGTATAGTACCCAGACCAAGAGAGGCAAAAATGTTTGCCTATGAATAAGGAAGGATAGTTCTGTTCATTCTGTCCTTTTCCTATTACTTTCTTCCATATAGATGTGTGGCCTCAGATTAAAATTCTACTTCTATTATACTGTATATGAGTCTAATGAGACTCAATAGCTCTGTTGTGCATTATTTTCTACACATCTGTTAACCACAGTTCCTAAACTTAACTTTAAAGCTTTCTCCTTTGCTATTAAAGTCCTATTCATTTGCAATTTTCTTCATAACCCAATAAAACCAGTCTTTTGCAGCCCAAATTTAAGTTACTTTTTGTTTGCCTGTGGCTGATTATGCAGATAAGATGAGTTGGCAGCTAACTGTTAACAGGTTATTCTAGACTCTGGATTCATAGTAATTGCCTAAAAACGCTAGATGGCACAGGAGAGATATAAATGGATCAAGGAGAGAGTCCAGCCCTCAAACTTTATGTTTTTAAAGAATTCTTAGGGTTAAAAAGAGCAACATTTTAAGATATTCTTGTATGTTCTTTGCTATTAACTTTTCTATTGTTGTTTTGAGCTTTATCCTTGGATTTTCAGAACTGGGTGATGTAAGGTAAAATTCTCCTTTCTAGCTTGAAAGCAGATACTTAAAAAATTACTGGTTGAGTACTGCTTTTATTTCTTTTCTTTAATTTATCATAGAAAACACATATACATGCTATATGTATAATAATATATGTGTTTGTTTATGTGTGCTTATATATGTGTATGTTATCTTTATGATGAATTAAACATGTGCTGTTCCAGGAAATGTGGAGATAATGCACACCATGGTGTGTATAAACATGCATGTGACTCAACTTATTGTTTTAATTATGTGACTCACTAAATAGAGTCGAATTATGAGAAATGCTTTTGTAAGAGAAAACATCTAACCATAGAAATTAGTATTATGTAATTTCTATTTTTTCTCAGCTTGTAGTGAATACATGTATCCTAGGAAGTTCCATATGTATTGTGTTTATTAAACATGAGGTTAGTTTATTATTTCCTTTAATGGAAAAATGACAAGGTATGAACAGGAAAGTATATTTAGTAAATACTGAATATTGGGATTCAAAGCTAGTACTGATTACAAGAGTACTATTAGCCTTAGTTATAGAAATTCTGCTAATTCATAGGGAACATTATACATGTTTAAACCATGGACTAATCAATGATTTGCCACTGAACAATTTCTTAAATATAGAGGAGGAAAGCTATAAAAAGGAAGCTTATAACTGGTCATGCTAAAAAGAATATTACTCAGCCATCAAAAAAAATGAAATCTTACCATTTGCAATGCTATAGATGGAACTAGAGGGTATTGGGCTATAAATGAAATGAGTCAATCAGAGAAAGACAAATACTACATAATTTCACTCATATGTAGAATTTAAGAAACAAAACAGATGATCATAAGGGAAGAGAGGGAAAAATAAAATAAGATGAAATCAGAGAGGGAGACAAACCATAAGACACTCTTAACTATCGGAAACAAACAGGGTTGCTGGAGGGTTGGTGGGTGGGGTGATGGGGTAAAATTGGTTGATGGACATTAAGGAGGGTGCTTGATGTAATGAGCATTGGCTGCTATATGCAACTGATGAATCACTAAACTCAACTCTGCCTCTGAAACTAAAAAAAAAAAATGTGTAGAGAAAGCTGGCATGACTATCAAAGAATGAATAGGTTCTCATTAAGAAATAGATCTGGATTATTTGAGTTTTTTAGAAAGCTCTTTGTCAATTTCTGGTAACTTAAAACTTATAGAAGCTGTTTTTAACATCTTGTTCCCCAAGCCTTTCCAAAGAGTAACTGAGTTTACTGGAACCAAATATTGTTTTCTTATTTGTAATATGGAGAAAATAACACCTACCCTGAAAGGTTGTTTTGAGAATTAGTGGTAATGCATGTAAATGTATATCAACTTAAATAACCTTAGGCTGCACAGATTGACAACTTTATTATTGAGTTATGTAATTGAGAAATAAACAAAACTAACTAGAAACCCAGAACTACCATATCATCTCCAATTATGATAAAAAAAAGATGTGAGTCCACATATTTCTCATAGTCATCTGTAAAGAATTGACCTGCAACTACTTTTAACTTTTCTATATTTTATTTTGGAAGATATAATTGTACAATACATCATAAATCACATGTGAGACAGTTACCATATTTTAAAAATAATAGTTATTAATATTTTGGTGGAGATATCTTACTGTACTGAAGAAAGTATGTGTTTAGGGTTCCACAGACATGGGTTCAAATTCTAGTCACAGTACTTATTAACTAAGTAATCTTGAATACTTAATTCTCAGGGTCTTATTTTTCTCATTTGTAACCTGGCATTAATACCATCTTATCATACAAGGTTGCTATGAGCTGAATAGGATTTCTCAACATCAGCCCTATTAATATTTGGGGCTGAATAATTCTTCATTGTGCAGATTGTTGTGGGGGCTATCCTATATTCATTGTAGGATGTTCAGCAACATTCCTGGTGTCTACCCACTAGATTCCAGTTGCACCTCTCCCACAGTTGTGACAACCAAAAGTGTCTCTAGACATTGACAAATGCTGAGAACTATGTTATGTAATACATGTTACATAAAACTCAGTAAACACTCAAGTAATGATAACTATTATTCCTTTTTAGCTGAGCAATCACTCACAAACTTTGACATTAAAGATCTCATTAGAAAGTGACAGAGTTAGCCAAGTCATTTGATTTAGGGACCTTTGAGATGGGAACCCAATAAGGATATTTTCATGAAGTTACTGGCTTATACTTGTGGGTTACTCAATGAATCAGTCCATTCAATACTACTTTAAATCAGTCAGTTACAAAATGTAGATGTATTAAATAATCAGTAGAGGCAAAATTATAGTAAATGTCACTTTTATGGAGTCAAATCCTTAAAGGACATGTATTAAATAAAGAGACTGATCAGACCTCTTTGTGGGCCCATTGTCAGGATGCTGAACAGTAAGGAACTGAGAAGTCCTCTTTATCTCTCTGGATGTATGGTGATCACTTAGCAGGCAACTATATATTGCACTCTAATTTCAAGCACTGTGTTTAACCCTGTGAAACATCAGTGCCATTCTTTAAGGAGTCTAATGGGAATGGTAGACAAATAAACCAACGATTCAGTAAGATCTGAAACATGGACTGCATTTTTTAGATGATCTCTGAATCCATTAGGAAAGTGAGGGAAAACCTCTTGAAGAAGGTGATATCTGAGCTAAATGGTGAAATTGTAATGGAATTAAGCAGGGTAGAAGTAGGAAGAATAGAATGATGTATGTATAGTAGCACATGAATAGGGTGTAGAGAATATGACATGTTTTACTTTATTCAAGGAAATCAGTGTCTTAGGGGAAAGATGTGATTGAAGGGTCATATGGTTGGTTCATGAAATACTTCATACACATTCTAAGGAATTTGGAATTTTATCAGGAAAGCTCTAGTATCCATTAAATCACTATAAGCTGAGCTTTGACTTCATTTAATTTAGATTTTAGGTCACTATCATGTTATATGTAGGAAGGACTGGAGGGGGAAGGCATCCAAAGAAACAGGGAAACTACTTAGGAGACGTTGTAGTAATCCAGATAAGAAATGAGGAAATCTTAAAGCTCTGATAAAAATAGAAGAAGGCAGAACTAAAAACGCATTTAGCAGGTAACTTGAGAAGAATTATTTATCAATTGTAAATGAGGAATGAGGAAAATATATTGTACTTAGAATGAAAGCTGTGGTTCTGATTTGGGTGATTAGAGAATGGTAATTTCAATTTCAGAAATAGGAAGTAGAAGGGAAGATGCTGGGTTTGTAGTGGCGGAGGACTATGAGGGAGACATGTTGTGTTCAGCCTTGTTCATAAGTATGAGTTGTCAGTAAGATATCTGAGTGGAGAGTCAAATCAACTGATAGATGGCATAGGTTTAGAACTAAGGGAGGAAGTCAGCCTGGAGATAGAGATACAGGAATTTTCAGGGGATAGATAGTAATTGATGAGTTTATCAAAAGAATGAAGACCAAGACTTGGACTGAAGACAAATTATAGGCAATATGAATGCTTAGGGTAAATAGAGAAATTAGAACTCCCAAAGTAAACTGAGAAGAATGGTGATAGAAGACAGTAGATATCTATAAAAGAGTAGAGTCAGAGAACTCAAAAAGAGGAGGAAGTTTAAGAGAGTATATGCCCATTGAACTGACATCATTTGTGCTTGCTAGGGCAGTTTGAATGAGAGATCCATAGTACGGTAGAGGGGTCTGGGGACAAAATATGGATAGTGTTTTTCAACAGTTTTAATTTTGAGTATGTTCAGTTTGGGTTATTGCTTTCTAGCTTCTACATGCTCCATCACTTCCTACTGTCTTTGAGAAGGTAGAAAGTGCGGCCAGAGACTACAGATCTCGGTGATGTTAAATAATAAATAAACTGGCATTAGGAGACAGAAGGAAGAGCAGACCATGCATTTTGATAGTATCTAATACTAATATCTGATAGAACAGTTGTTTGAATGTTGACTGAAATAGACACATGTATACTGTCTAAATAGAAGTCAGGAATTTGAAGATCTGTGTAGTAGTGGAACTACCAAACTGAAACATGCTGGTAAACTCTCAAGATGTCAGTTTAGAAGAAGAAATTTCTAGAGAATTAAAAAATAATATGTTTTATTGTCTGTAATTTAAAACACAAGCATAAGCAGTGTTGTATGTATGTGTGTGTGTGGGTGAGATGTGGTTAAAATGTATAAGAACCAAATAAGGAATATATATGTTTTGGGGGGAGTATTGGCAAACACTTGAGAGGCTCCAATCAAATTCCCACACTTTGTAGGTGTTTAAGCCAAGTTTTAAGCTCTCTTCACCTCAGATCAACACCAGATGGTCTGGTGATTAGTGCACTGGATGTAGAAATGTTTTTTCATGGGTAAAATTAGTTATGTTCAAGATGTTTATCTGTGATTGGCTAGGTATATTGGGTTGAGACTCCTTCATAGACAGGATTTCAGAATGTAGTGTACTTGACAGTCTCCATTCCTTGAGAATGGGCCTCCATACCAATGATAATTGGTATAAGGACACACATCAGAAGGATTTTGTTTATTTTTTGCCCAACTCCTAATGGGTTAGCTGAATCCTGCCTGTAGGATATTGCCTTTTCTGCCTTGTGTTATCCCTTTATGCAGGATACTGTTGAATACCTGAAACTATAGAGAGCTGGTACTTCATTGAGCTTGTAAAAATAGTTGCATTCATATTTTTGTGGCTTCCTACCATTAAAACTTCATGTGTGTGGCAGCATTTGGTCTGAAACTATTTGTTTATGGCATTATTATATTCAACATTATGGCTGAAAATGAGGAAATCTATTAAAGCTACCAATATCTATCCAAAATAATAATAGTAAGTGTGGATTACCAATTTAGGTCAGTTTGCAACCATCTGATACTCATTCTTCAGAATGGGATAATGTAAAATTGCTTATTCCTTCAAAGCTATGTGAGAAAATTTTGACAAGTCAGTGACTGAGCTGTGATTTGCATGTATAATAGGCCAAAATAATATTTACTTCCTGAGTAATAATATTTTCTGAACACTGCTCTGAGAATTTACACGTATACATTTGTATTTAATCTCCACACCACTTTATGAAGTGGGTAAAACTATTATTGCCATTTTTTGGATGAGAACATTGAGGCACAAGTGACATTAAATAGCTTTTGTGTTCAAGGTTACACAACTAGTAAGTAATAGGTCTGAGATTATGAGCTGAGGCAGTTTGGTTCTACAAACCATGCTCTTAAATATGTCTGTATTAGCTCTGTAATTAATTCTCTAGATTAAATAAGATAGTTTATGTGAGAAATACTTATTAAAGTATCTGTCACTAGATAGACACTCAAATATTGGTAAAATATGAACTGGTCCTAGGATGATGCAAACATCATATATATTTATGTACTTTTTTGTTTTAATGGACCTGCATTTATGAATTAATCACAGCATTCATGTACAATGTATAAGTCTGATACTAGGAAATTACTAAGATAAACTTAGAAAGATACTTATGGAATAATGCATACTTCCTTAACATGCTTTAGAATGCAACATTATCATACATGTGTTACATCCATGTTTTACTTTGGTTTTATTATTTTTCATAGATCCAGTAAAACTTTATTTTGAACACAGTGTTTCCACAGTTAAAAAATTCAAGTATTTTAATAGAATTTCCTCACTTGGCAATGATTTTTATTCCAAAAATTTTTCTAGATCAATTAAGAAAAGAAAAATCAACTTACCTTTTAGTTAGAAATTCCAAAAAGCAATCCTGACTTTTCTGCTAATTGTTGATCAGACCTTGAGAAGTATAATTGGAAACAAGGTTATTTTTTTCTGTATACTACTTTCACATACTAATTTTTACTGACTGAAGTATTTTCTTGGCTAGGTTTCATTGGAACTAGGCAAGAGATTAAAGAGCTTTCTTTTCTTTTCTTTTTTCTTTCCTCCCTTCTTCTTCTTTCTCTCTCTCTCTGTTTTTTCTTTCTGTTTTTTTTTTCTTTCTTTTTTTTTTTCACAAAGAAAAAATGACAGTGTTATTTTCCTGGGTACATATCAGCTCTAGATAAGCCTTTTGAGATTAAGAACTCAACAAAGGAAGATAAAAACATTGCATCTCAGTTGTAGAGTTTCCACAAATGTGTTCAATTCACCTAATAGCAGCTCAATAGAATGGCCAGGGGAATATGGAGGAGAAATGAGATTTCATTCTGAGTTTTAGAGGCAGGAGGAGAGAATGTTTGTTCCATGTGTTCACTCTTTGGAAAGCAGAGGATGGTCTGTTTGTTATTAATATTAACATGAATTAGTGTTACTTACTTCCCATCGGAGCCCTCATGATGTAAAGATACAGTGGGCCAAACTTAGTCTCAAGAAAGATGGGTAAGTATTTCAGAAGAGCAATAGACCTAGCATTTGAAAAATGTAAACAGGGATGAAAAAGCAAAGTCTATAAGAATGAGGGAGACTTTTTCACCTCTGCCAATGTACATTCAGTTGAGGTACATTTTATGTGAGAAACACAGTGAGGAAAATAATAAGAATTGGAAGGGTTTTCTGTATAAATGGAATTGATTTGCTGTTTTTTAAAAAATAAGTCATTAAATGAATGTTATATCATAATTGTGGCTCAGTTTATAAAGTAGGATTTCAAAAATAAGTTTTTTCCTCATTGTACATTAGTTGGTTATGTTAAATTCTATAAACTAATAAGGAGAACAGATCTTTAATGAAGCAGTCATTTAAAGATCCCAAATCAAGGTAGTTTAAAACTGTAGAAATGAAAATAAGCAATAACTTTCACAGTATATACCGTCATAATGATAGCTACCATTTATGATTATAGTTACTATAGATTAGCTATTGTTTGTAATTTTTCAGGAGTTATTCAATCAAAGCAACCCTATTAATGTCCTTCTGACTTTACATTTGAGGAACCTGAAGGTAATAGTGATTAACTTTCCCAAGATCTCATACTTAACTTGTGGATTGAGGACTTAACCAAACACACACAATACTGCTTTCCTTTTATACAGTGTTGTTTTCTGAACAATTTTTTTGGTGAACTTTTTCTATGTTTCCTGCAAGATGTAGAACAGATGACTCCACAAGACTGAATGCTCTGTTCTTGAATTTGAAGCTGGTCACTTAATTTTTATGGCATGTGTAATATATCAAGTAGAAACTTGACTTGTCGAATGTGTTTAGTAAATGTTGTTGGAGGATTATCATAAACTTAATCCTAGTCATATCAGGATTGAGACTGATTGTATAGATTGTATAACTCTGCCTATTGAGCAATAGAACTCTTGATAGACCCTGAATGTGAAATATGTTATGATTAGTGCTTTTTAAAAGTGATTTTTCTAAAAGTCCAAGAGTTAAGGTGGAATGGTAGATAGAAAGAATGGGCTATAAGTGACCATAGGATATGTTCTTGGGCTTTTTGGACTATTGAGAAGCTGTGACCAGAGGGATTGATTATTTCGAATAGAGTGAAAACTTCTCTTCAGACTGATATCAACCTCTTGAATTTGTCTGCAAATAAAAAAAAACAGGATATTTAGGAGTAGAAAATAATGAAGAACATTGACAATGACTAATACTAGCTAATTTTCAAAGTTAATATTAATATTGTTGAGTGCTTACCCCTTATCGGAAGCTAGCTCGGCATATTCTATTAACTTTTTAAAAGTCTTTTAACAACTTAGGAAATAGGTACTATATTTAATCCTTCTTCCATAGAAGACAAACTGAAGCACAAAAACTTTCCCAAGGTCATACTTATTTAGAAGGAAGATCAGAGGTAGTTTCCATTCAGGGACAGCAGCATACTTTTCTAATCTTTTCCCAGGGCTATACTCTCCTGCCTTTTGTCATAATATAGTCCAAAGGATTTGGAGTGTCTGGACATTCCACAGAACATCTTGCTATGTCTTATTGGTCCACTATACTGATGTTATCATAGCAGTTGAACCAAATGAGCAAGAAAAGGCAAGAACATTGAAAGACTTGGTAGGCAGAGGAAGGGGAGGAACCCTATAAAGATTCAAGCACCCGTAACATTAGTTAAGTTCTTTGGAATCTAATAGACTAGGGAATGTTGCCACATTCCCTTCAAAGTAAAGGACGGATCATCTGCATCTTGTCTTCCCCTAAGAAAGAAACACAGTGCTTCATAAACCCCTTGATCACTTTAGGCTCCTGTGGCAAGGAGGCAGTAAGCAAGAATGGCATCATCACATAGACAGTGGTAAATGATCCCATTCATCAGGAAGAGGTAAGGTTGCTGCTAGACAACATGCGAAGGGAATGATATGTTTGGTATTTATGTGATCCATTTGGACATCTCTTGGTGCTCCCATGTCCCTCAGCTATAGTTTGAGGACAGCACGGTTCCACACCCACAGAGGAATCCAGACCCACAGAGATGAAGGTCTGAGTCCTTATACTATGCAGTCTGTCTACTCCATGCTCTCAAGTGTCTCAATGAAAATGGCCAGGGGATTGTGGAAGAAAAATGTGATTTCATTCTAAATATTAGAGGCAAGAGGACAGACCTTTTGTTCTATGTGTTTACTTTTTGGAAAGCAGGGGATTGTCTGTAACTAGAATTAGCATAAATTAGAGCTACTAGCCATGGATGAGGGGAATCTAGAAAGGGAGATGGAAAGGGGGATATGCCGATTAATAGTTATAGCTTTAAGAGATGTAATGGTGGGGGCTGCAGTTGATTCCCGTAAAACACTTCTCTGGTAAGTTTTCTCAGAAAACAAAACCAATCAGAACATGGTGGAGGGACTGCTGGGTGGCTCAATCAGCTAAGCATCTGCCTTCAGCTCAGGTCATAATCCCAGGATTCTAGGATCGAGTTCCACATTGGGCTCCTTGCTCAGTGGGGAGCCTGCTTCTTCCTCTGCCTACTGCTCCCCCTGCTTGTGTTTGCGCTCTCTCTGACAAATATATAAATAAAATATATTTTTTTCTTTTTCTAAAAAGAACATGTTGGAAACTCCTTCCAAATGGGGTGAACTTAAAATGAGAGGGATCAATCTAAGGAGTGCAGTGGTACAGTGTAGTGGATTCTGTTGTTCCCCACCCAGATTTCCAGACTGATGATTCACAGCTCTGTCTTCCCTCACTGAGAATTTCACCTAGCCCCAGGGGACTGCCTAGTCCAAGGCTATTCTACAGAAGATTTGGTTTGTTTCTACTACACAATGTTTGGGCCTCAGCTAGAAAGACTTGAATTCTGGGGATGATTCTGTGGCTGGGGTTTGGGGAGATTTGGAGGCATCTACTTTCCTACATCTGGAAGTTGATGCTGGTTGTTGGCTGAGATCTTAGATGTACTGTCAGCTGGAGCATCTACACTGTCACCTCTCGATCTGATCTCTCGAATTCCTCTAGTTGGAACTTCACAGCTTGGTAAATGGGTTTCAAGAGTTACTATCCCAAGAAAATGAGGCCTAAGTACTTGGCATTTTATTATCTAGTTTTAAAAGTCACATACCATCAATTCTGCTTTACTCTTGTGGTCAGGGAAGTCACAAAAATCTATTCTACTTCAAGGGGTAAAGGATATAGACTCCACCAATTGATGGGAGTAATGTCGATGTCACATGTGAAAAGACCAAGGAGGGGGGCGCCTGGGTGGCACAGCGGTTAAGCGTCTGCCTTCGGCTCAGGGTATGATCCCGGCGTTATGGGATCGAGACCCACATCAGGCTCCTCTGCTATGAGCCTGCTTCTTCCTCTCCCACTCCCCCTGCTTGTGTTCCCTCTCTCGCTGGCTGTCTCTAGTTCTGTCAAATAAATAAATAAAATCTTAAAAAAAAAAGAAGAAAAGACCAAGGAGGATGTGAGATATTGTTGTAGCCGTCTTTGAGAAATACAATCTGCCATGTCAAGGAAAAGACTAACTATGTCTCTTGTCTGTGCATTCTACCTTTTCCAGCATATCTGTGGTGTATTAATTTTCTTAAAATAATATCTTGAACAAAGCAGTTTCTTAAAAAACAAAAACTAAACAGAACATAAAACTATTAAAGTCACCTTGTTGCTTATTGAATGAGGCCCAAATTCCTTAACTTACCATTAAAAATCCTCCAAAATTTAACATAATCCCTTTTACTCCTTCCTACTACTTTCAGGAATATCCTGTAGCTTATGACTTACCTATATACATAATTTACCATTGCCAGAATGTGTCCTGAGCTTTTCACTCCTGTACCTTTGTACATGCTTTTTCCTAATCTCAGAATTCTACTAGAGAGGTGCCTTCAGTATTTGTCTAATAAAGTCCTTCTCATCTTTTAAGGCCTTTCCTTCATGCCCAAACCAGCAGCGATTACTTCTTTCTCTTTCAAGACTACTACAGCATTGGTTAATACCAATCATGAGTCATTTCTCACACTGTGCTAAACTGCATGTTATTTTGGGAGGATGCTGTGCTTTATTGTGATTTGGTTTGATAGTTAATGCTATTGCCAATGTAAAAAGGATGTCCTTTCTCAGCAAAATTCAGAGGAGAGACCATACCTTTCTCCCGCCTTATTGCTTCTGTGAACTAGGTATTTATCACAATATAACTATATCTAAAAAAGCTAAGTGCTTTGTGTTGTCTTATTTCTTCCAGATTTCAAAATACTCAAAAGGTTAGCTCATCTCTTATTGGGTTTCCAGGGTACCCAGAGTGTTAATATGGAGATATACAAACTATTTGATTATGTTGATGAGCCACAGAGTAACTATTATGAAGTAAAGTCAGTTGGAATAGGTGACATATTAATTTCCAGGGAATTATTTTTCAAATGTATTATGCACATATATGTATATAAACTTTTTTTTTTCAATTTCACAAAATTTGTTGAAGAAAATAAATTTAAACAGTTCAGGATTTTTACAGCTTTAATTTTGCTAATATGCTTTGTGACTCTCTAAGAAGAATCTATAGTAAGGCAGCATTATCTAAATTTGTGTAGTGTACCCCTATGAGATTATGGGCCCAGAACGCTCTCCAGGAATTACTTCTTACATATAAAGAAGTGGCCATGTTACAGTGTGCCTTTTGTTGTTTTGTCTAAGGGAAGACTTGACTCAGCAGGGCCAGTAAGTATTTGTTCCAGGATTTCTGAGTTTGGAACTGAAAGAGAATGGAGCCAATCTTGCTTGGGTTCCTGGACTGTGGGTAAATTATAACTCTTGGTAGTCTTCCTTCCCACCATGTAGAAGTGAAGGGAGACTGGTTTTTACTAAGGAAGAGAGGAATTAAGCAGGAAGGAGGGAAAGAGAATATGTCCTAAGAGCATTTGAGTCCTTAGATCTTGTTGCTTCTGAGTCCAGTCCCATTCCTGACCTTAGATTCCATGTGACATTTCATATTCCTTATAAATATTCTCTACTTTCCCTAATTTAGTTATTTTTCTTTCCCCACTTACAATCAAAAGTACAGTTAACCCTTCAAAAGCAGGGGTTTAAACTGCGTGTGTTCACTTATACAGTACAGTACTATAAATGCATTTTCTTTCTTATGATTTTCTTAATAACATTTACCTTTTTCTAGCTTACCTTACTGTGAGAGTCTAGTAAATAATTCATATAATGTACAAAATATGTATTAATTGACTGTTTATGTTATTGGTAAGGCTTCCAGTTAACAGTAGGCTATTTAGTAGTTAAGTTTTCGGGGAGCCAAGAGTTCCATACAGATTTTGAACTGTGCGGGGGTTGGTGCCTGTAACCCTTGCATTATTCAGGGGTCAACTGTATTCCAATTAAAATGCCATACAGCCCTTTTTTTCCAGAGCATTTTATGGGGTAATGATACATAAAACCCACTTTGGATAAGGTGGCTATCAAATGGTAAAAATCAGAGAAAAGGGGCAGCTTCTCCAAAGCTCAGTCTGTGACAGATTGGACAAAATTCTGGTTCGTCTAAATTCTTAATCTGTAGCACATTATCAGTTTTATATTAATATGTACATATTTTAAGACATAGTCATAAAATTTCAGAGCTGCAAGGGTCCTTGGAAATATTATTGGACCGTTAAATTTTACATATAAAGAAATGGAGGTCCAGAGAGGGTTGGTGTTTTACCTAAGATCACACAGATAAATAGCAGTGCTCTAAACCACACATTTTCCGTACGTAGTGCTCCAGGGTAGCCCTATTACTAAGGACTCTATGCAAAGACACTTCATTGAATCTTTCCACATCTTGCTTGTTTGCAAGGAAATGATGTTGTGCAACTTATTTCCCTAAACTTTCTATTTCTTGTTTCCCACTTCCTGGATCATGGTGACACCTTCAGCAGTCACTTTAGACACAGAGACAGAAACCACAAGTTGAGATAGAGCTGCCCCAGCAGCAGGGTCCCTGAACAGCCTCACAGAGCAGAACCTTTGCCTGTCCTGGAATTTTACATGAGAGAGAGACCAACTTTTGCTTTGTTTGAGCCACTATACTTTGGCTTTTTGTTATAGCTGTTTATCCTATACCTTAGCTCATATACCTCCAAGAATAAACATGAGGTTGTTGTAAGATTGAAACAGGTAAGTAGAGTAAGAAATGAATACACAATAGCTTATTATTTTAATTTTTGCTGAATACCTGGCCTCATTTTATAATTGACACTTCAAAGTCTATCCTTGGTTTCTGAGCTCATCTTTGTGTGCTTTCCTCCATAAATAGTTGTATCCATGCCAGTGACTGTAGACCAAGGCTAGCCCACTCTAAACCCATCCTAGATATGGGAAACCTTGTCTGAGTCAGAGTCCTAATTGTCAAGAAAGTACATTTATGGAGTTACAGAGGTGATACTAGAATCTACATCTCATTATATCTTGCTCTCAGAGAGAAATTAGCTCAGTTTGAAGACTAAACAATTGTGGTACTTATTTTGTGTTCATCTTTCCAGTTGTTGTGGTATATTTATGAGATGAATACATGTGTTCATTTACTACCTTGCCAGAGATCTTGAAGTATGGGCAAATCTCACATTGGGAGGTGAGAGAGTGAACTGCCTGCTTAATTCTCCAACAACCACCAAGAAGTTTACAGATTAGAGGCGCCTGGGTGACTCAGTCGTTAAGCGTCTGCCTTTGGCTCAGGGCGTGATCCTGGAGTCCTGGGATCGAGCCCACATCAGGCTCCTCTGCTGGGAGCCTGCTTCTTCCTCTCCCACTCCACTTGCTTGTGTTCCCTCTCTCGCTGGCTGTCTCTCTCTCTGTCAAATAAATAAATAAAATCTTTAAAAAAATAAAAAGAAGTATACATATCAGTGCCCAAGTGAACAGTGATTTTATATCTGGAGTGGTGCCAAAAAGGTCATGGTTCAAGATGATAAATTCATTCGAGTTCCTGAAGTATCACTAGTTTTCTTTTTACTAATGCCATTTTCAAAATGTGATATTCTGTTCCTTCCAACAAATCAGATTTCAAAAATGAAAGAATAGTGAAGACAAAAAAAGAGAGTGGAGAGAGACAGTTTATATCCTTAGTGAAGTTAGGTTATATTTTATTTTTGAATTTTATATGGGATCCAAAGTGCCTTTGTGCCAACATATAAAGCAATCTGTTCTTTTGTGATTGACTAATTAATATCACACAGTGGTAATGATCAGGAAGACAAAGACACCCTTAGAAATAGGACCTGTTAACCTCAACAGAGGATGCTGGCTTTGCTTGAAAACTCAATGGTTAGAGAACGATTACTGGAGAAATGCCTCTTAGTCTTGAGCCAATGCAGATCTGGATAGGGATATATAAAGACATTATTAATTTGGATGAAAGTTTTGTTTTTGCCAATATATCTTTTATTTGGCTCCAGATGAGAGGATTGTTCAGAGCTTTTCAAAAGACCTTTAGTATGCTATTTATTAGAGAAACATTCATTTAATCAAATAGCACTCACTTTATAGAGGAAGAAATATTCCTCTGCTTTGAGGGCCATAGGTCGTACATTGGAGTATGGCTTTGGTCACAGACAGTGCTGACATGATGGGGATTTTTTTTAAGTCCTTCCCTTATGAGAATTCTTTTCTGTAACCTCTGGCTGCATTAGAAACTTCACTGCTTAACAGAAACAATTGTTCTTTGTTCTTGTGGCCAAATGAAAGCTCTTGTTTTTCAGTCCAGTTCTGCTGGCAGGTTAGATGCAATCAGGGGTGTCATCAAGAGGAGATGAGAATATGCAGAATACAACCACTTGTTGTTTTTGGAGGCAAAATGCCCACTTTTTTGGCAAAGTCAAGGCTAAGCACATGTGAGAGCAAAGAAGGCTAAACTACGGATCTTTCAATATGATGGGTTAATGCTTTGAACAAATTCAAAGTGATGGTTGAAAGCATCAACATTTCTGACCACTTTCCTAAGATAGACACTTATTCAGGCAGACTTAGATTTTTACATGTCTTAGAAACTCTGGGGGCACCTGGGTGGCGCAGTTGTTGGGCGTCTGCCTTCGGCTCAGGGCGTGATCCCTGCATCCCGGGATCGAGTCCCACATTGGGCTCCTCCGCTGGGAGCCTGCTTCTTCCTCTCCCACTCCCCTGCTGTGTTCCCTCTCTTGCTGGCTGTCTCTCTGTCACATAAATAAATAAAAAATCTAAAAACAAAACAAAACTACATGTCTTAGAAACTCTGAACTCAAATATGATGCATAAAATATATCCATAATGCCAACACCTTAGTGCTTATATATTTGTTCAAGAATCTTTCACTTTATGTCTTCAGTTTAAAAAATCCTGTAATAAAATTATTTGGGGAGGAAAAGGGGCTAGAAGTATGTAGAGAAGTCTCATGTGTTGCAGGTTTTAGGATTTGTAATGAGGTTGATATCACATAGCGCTAGGTCTTTCCCTTTCCAGAAGCACTTCATTTTTCATCATATTGATTTCCTGCTGTTAAAATAGCTCTCTGGTTCTGTGGTCATTATCCACAAATTATCTCCATTAAAATGCAGTGGTTCCTACTTTCTTGTGGTAGGCAAAGGCTAGGGTATTGGGAAGATTCACCTTTGTGTTTGTAACTCCTGATTGTACTTCAGAACAGAAAAATTAACAGAGAAGCTAAAATCTGACTCGGAAAAATATCATCATGACCAAGACATATTGTTAGAAGCTGTATCTCTAGTGTCTTTAAAGATATGTGGGCGGTGCAAATGCAGAGAGAAGACAGGCTGAATCAGTTGATGTTCTAGAATGCAAGCAGTCAAGGGAACCATTGGAGAGAAGGGAAAGTCATTGGGGGAACCAATAGAAGAGGAGCTTTGAAGGAAAAGAAAATGGCCATCCTCATTAAAGAGCAGTGTTTGAGGTCTAGGAAGAGACTCTTATGAGAACTGAGAGAGAGGAGTCTCAGAGGAATTGTTAGGCAAAAGAATACTCTCAAGCAGAAAAATTTAAAAAGCATACATTTAGCCATCTGGAGTTTTTAAAAAAAGGAACATTTAATTCTGTATTTTGAAAAGAAAGATTTTACTTTTAATGAGAAGCCTGCATTTCATCTTAAAGGAGGAACACATCTTCAACTTAATTATTCTCCACAGAAAAAGCCTCTTTCTGTTTGTCTTTTGTATGCTTAGTATACACTAAACACACATGTTTCGGTACAGTCCTGTCTGGCATGACAGACATATACATATGAGTAGATGGTGTTATGTGTGCTCTCAGGGATTTTTTTTTTTTATATCTTAGGTCATGGTTGTAATAAACAATATTGAGTTGGACCAAACCAAAAATTCTAGTCCTCAAAATGCTTCTCTGAAAGCACTGATTGATGATATCTGTTGTGGAGACAGTATTTCCAAATCTGCTAGTGCTGCTGAGGAAAGTATCACGCTATTGCTAGACAAATAATAGCCTCAGGAATCAGATAATTAGTGCCTATCATGACATTTTAATCTGTTAAATTGGTCCAATGGTACTTGTTTTATAGGGTTGTTGTGAGGATTAATTGAAATAATGCATATGAAAGTGCTTTTAGAAGGGTTAGATTTCTATGCAAATGAATAGCACAAATGAAAGTTGTATAAAGGATATTATGATATGTCAAAGTCTCTGGGAGAATATATCTATAGTATTTACACTAAACTTTAAGTCAATGACTGGAAAAATATGTTCCAGTCTCTGGCAGATGTTCTTAGATCAAATGATGTTTTGGTGAAAATTTATGTAAAATGTTCAGCTGATGGAGGATTAAACATGAAAGGACAGTATAGTGGTTTTGCTTTTGGTTAAAAGAACCATTTATTCAAGATTGTGTGTTATTTTAGTCATGTGTTTTAGATCTGGTAATGGATGTAAAGGGAGTTTCAGAAGAGGCTACTAAATTATTTACATTTTGAATGTTTATCCTGGATTCTATTAGGATTTCAGACATTTTACAATGAAAAAACAAAGAGTATATGGTAAACTACAAATAAGAAGTTGAAAAAAATTATACTTAAGAAAAAATTAGATAAAAATAGAAATCAAAGGAGAAAATAAATGAATATAGTTAGGGCTTATAGAGTTGCTATGGTTATACCACAATTGTTATGTAGTTTTTTCAACTTATAAAGTAAATGTAATGAATGCTTTTTAGTAGAAAATGTGAAAACACAGAAAACTATATAAAATGAAAAATAAAAATCTCCTGTAATTTTCCTGGCCAGAAGTAACTATTAACATTTAATATGTATCATTTCAGCAATTTTGCTCTCTATTAATACAAACCTAACTTTTATATACAGATTTGGCCTTGTATTCCACACATTGCTTTCTTCATACTGCAATATATCTGACCATTTTCCATTCCCTTGAAAATTCTTTGAGAAATGATTTTTTGGCCTGCATAACCATTACACAGATAACCGTAATTTACTCAACCAGTATCCTAGTACTTAAACATATATTTTGTCTCCAAGATTTTGCTATTATAAATGGCCCTCAACATACTTGTGTATAAATCTTCATGTCAAACCTTAATAATTTACTGTAAAACATTTCTGAAGACAGTAGAAATTTTTACTGGGTCACAGGTCACAACTAATTTTAAGGCCCTGACATCCAATTGCGTGAATTTGAATATAGGGTCTCCAACTTTATGGCTCTGTGACTTTAAATAACAACATTTTTGTTCTTCAGTTTTTTGATCTGAAAATTAAGGACTATCTTAATACCTTCCTTATAGGTTTGCTGTGAGGGTTGCATTTGATTAATTAAGAGTATTAAATACTGTTTGTGGCATTCAATGTATGTTAGCAGTTATTATAATTATTATATTTCCAATTGCCCTTTAGAAATGTTGTGTCACTTGTAAACTCTTATCATTGATTTTGTAGCACACATTTTAAAAATTCTTTTTTTGTTGTTGAAGCATAGTTGACATACAATATTATATTAGTTTCAGGTGTACAACATAGTGATTTGACATTTATATACATTATAAAATCATCACCATGATGTCTAGTTACCATTTGTCATCATACAAAGTTATTACAGTATTATTGGCTATATTCCCTATGCTGTAGTTTACATCCCCATGATTCAGATATTTTATAAGCAGAAGTTTGTATCTCTTAATCCCCTTCACCTATTTGGCCCATTCCTCCCCAGCCTTCTGGTAACCACTAATTCTCTGTATTTATGAATTTGCTTCTGTTTTGTCTTTCTGTTCATTTGTTTTGTTTTTTAAGATTTCTCATGTAAGTGAAATCATGCAGTATTCGTCTATTTGTCTGATTTATTTCAGTTAGCACAGTGCCCTCTAGGTCCATCCATGTTGTCATGAATGGCAAAGATTTCGTTCTTTTATATGGCTGAATAATACTCTGCTCTGTGTGTGTGTGTGTGTAGCATCTTTTTTTATTAAGTTTTAAATTTTAATTCTAATACAGTTAATATACAGTGTTATATTAGTTTCAGGTGTACAATTTAATGATTTAACAATTCTATACTTCACCCATGCTCATCACAAGTGTACTCCTTAATCCTCATCACTTATTTTATCCATCCCCCACTCACCTCCTCTCTGGTAACCATCAGTTTGTTTTCTATAGTTAGGGGGTTGTTTCTTGGTTTCTATCTCTCTCTCTCTCCTTTTCTTTTTTCCCCCTTGTGTGTGTGTTTTTTTTCCCTTAAATTTCACATATGGGTGAAATTATATGGTGTGCATCTTTCTCTGACTGGCTTATTTCACTTAGCATTATACTGTCTGGCTCCATCCGCATCACTGCAAATGGCAAGATTTCATTCTTTTTTATGGCTGAATAATGTTTCATTGTATAATACCACATCTTTATTCATCTATCAGTGGACACTTAGGTTGTTTCCATATCTTGGCTATTATAAATAATGCTTCAGTGAACATAAAGGTGCCTGTATCTTTTCAAATTAATGTCTTTGTTTTCCTCACATAAATAACCAGTGGAGTTGCTGGCTCACATGGTAGTTCTATTTTTGATTTTTAAAGGAATCTTCATACTGTTTTCTATAGAGACTGTACCAATTTACATTTGCACCAAAGTGCACAAGAGTTACCTTTTCTCCACATCCTTGCCAACATTTGTCATTTCTTATTTATTTTTATTTTTTGATATTAGTCATTCTGACAGGTATGAGGTGATAGCTCATATGGTTTTAATTTGCATTTCCCTGATGATTAGTGATGTCGAGCCTCTTTTCATGTGTCTGTTGGCCATCTGTATGTCTTCTTTGGAAGAATCTCTATTCAGGCCTTCTTGCCCATTTTTTAATTGTATTATTCTTTTCCTTGGTGTTGAGTTGTAGAAGTTCTTTATATATGTTGGATATTAACTCCTTATTGGATATATCATTTGCAAATATCTTCCCTCATTCAGTAGATTGCTGTTTTGTTTTGTTGACAGTTTCCTTTTCTGTGTAAAAGCTTTTTAGTTTGGGGTAGGTTTAGTTTGTTTATTTTGCTTTTGTCGACCTTGCCTAAGATAATTATAAATTTTTAGTACAGTATTTAAAAATTCTTAATATAGTCAATATGCTAATCTTTTGTCATATATGGTATACATTTTTTCATCTGCATTTTAATTTTTTATATATTTATGAGTCAAGTCTGTCTTTATAGTCATAGATGAATGCTTGTCTACAAATACTTCAGAATCCAAGAAACACACAGTGCAATTGACATTTCTTGTGAAAATTAAGGACCTGAGACAAGGCTCAGCATATATTTATTTGTCCATGAGGTGGAGAAATCCATTCCATCATGACCTGTGAGCATGGTGAGGATATTTCTTAAGAAATATTGTGAATGGCTTTCAGAATTTTAATCAAAGTTTGCTTAAATCTCCAAAGTTCTACCTCCTAAATTAAGGCTAAGGTGATTGTGATCTGGAAATTTTTTAAAGAACTTGTAAACAGTTTCCCACCTTCACTAAAAATAAAAAGCTCTGTTTATCATTATAAAAGATCAATTTTCTTTCGATGTCATTTGTGATTTGACAATTACACTATATTGACAGAATTTTGGAGTATATCCTATTTTCTGTGGTATAAGCCAAATATCTAAATTATACAAAAGTTATTAAGAAATATGTGCTTTTCCAAATTGTGTCTGATTTTTCAGAATTTGTGACATGCTCTGACTCTGGTACTGGTGTTAAATAACAGGTTTTGTATGAACATCAGTAACCAAAAATCTTTATCTCATACAGAATATACCACAAATGATCCAAGGCTGAGGAGAAATCAATGAAGCTTTCAAATTCTCTTAAATAATTTTGAACCAACTGTGACACCAGATGACAATAAGTGTAATACAGTTAAGAGAAGAGTAGCTGTGCTTGAAGTCTTCTGCTTGTAAAACTTTGGTCTCTAAACCCTGATATACTCTGAAAGTGTTAGGAAGAAACTTGTGTAAAATTTACATGTGGTGCTCAATAAACAGATTGATAATTATGGGACAATGAGGATTGTCACACAGATATGTCTTTATCTGAACTCAGATTGCATTTGTGATTATTTCCAATCTGTTTAGGATTTAATTATTGTCTACTATTTTTTAAAAAAAGATTTTACTTATTTATTTGACAGAGAGACAGCCAGCGAGAGAGGGAACACAAGCAGGGGGAGTGGGAGAGGAAGAAGCAGGCGCCCAGCCTAGGAGCCTGATATGGGGCTCGATCCCAGATCGCCAGCATCATGCCCTGAGCCAAAGGCAGACGCTCAATGACTGAGCCACCCAGGCGCCCCTAATTATTGTCTACTTTTTGACTTCCATATGCCAGTTTCCTTCCAACTAGAGTGAAAGCTTCCAGAGAACACTTACCACATCTTAGACTTCTTTTGTGTCCCTGACATTTTTAATAGCCTAGGACACCTATTAAGTGGTTAATAAACCGATCGACTAATTAAAATTCTTTTGCAGATGTTTGCTATCATTTTCTTTTTTTAAGTTGAAAAAAAAAGTGATCCACTTTATGTGTCTACCTGCCACAAGCCCCTGGGCCAAAAAGACTCAAGAGCAGTGACACTTTCACCAAGGTCATTCCCACATCCAACACCCACTGGAAGCAGGAGGTGGGGAGACAGCACAACCCCTACCACAGTTTCTGCATACTGTGAGGCCTGCTGGGAGAACATAAATGGGAAACTACAGAAGTACTGAAGAACAAGAAGCACAGGAAAATGGGCAGAAGGGAGGAAAGGAAGAGGTGGTCTGAATTTAGCAAGGTCAATTAAGGTCCAAAGTTTCAGAGGGACTGAACTTATAGAGCCAAGAACATCCCAGAGACAGGATACCATGAAGGGTTATTCTCATGCACAACCGCAGCTCCAAATTTCAGCCCACAAAATTCCCACTTTGGAACTCTGTGTTGTCAAGGCCCCTGATGGCCTCCACTGCATCCTCTGCCTGCTCCTTGGAAAGCATAATCTTTCATAATGTCACATTTGATGACTGGACCATATGCCTCAAAATTGGCCCAACCTGTATTTGTTGATACAGGTGGGACTAATGTTGCCCACATGCAACTCTGTGGAGGTTTTATTTTCGTTCTTGTTGGCTTTCACATTGATGTTTACCCTGTGCAGCTTGTAGGGTGCAGGTTGCGTATGGATCCTCAGCTGTTGTCTTGTCCTCATGTGCCCAAAGCCATAGTTCTTTTTTTTTCTTAAGACTTATTTATGTATCTGAGAGAGCGGGAGAGAGAGAGAGTAGGAGTGGGAAGGGCAGAGGGAGAGGGAGAGAGAATTCCAAGCAGACTCTGGCGTGCAGCAGAAGTGGGGCTCCATCCCAGAACCTTGAGATTGTGACCTGAGCAGAAACCAAAAGTCAAGGGCTTAACTGACTGAGCCACCCAGGCACCCTCCAAAGTGGTAGTTCTTAATGATATCATGTTCTAGCACCTTCCCATACTGCTCAAATAGTGAGCAGATCTGGTCTGTGGCCTCCTTGGGCAGGTTTCCAATGAACAGCTTCATCTTCTGGACCTGGCCCACAGGGAACTCAGCAGGGGCTTTTCCTTGCGGTGTAGATGTTTCTGACAAAACACTAAAATGGCAGCAGCTCAGCAGTGACTCTGGATAGAAGTAGCTATCATTTTAGATGGGTGAGTAATCAGGTAACCCTGAATTTAGATTACACAGTGACATCATTATCAATGCAAGAAGCAATGCCTAAAGCTGGACCAGTTAGGCAATTGCTCTGTACTGACATTGGGCCCATCATAGGGGAGAAATTAGATACTTTCTTACTGATGTTTGGACTTGTCTGTACTTTAGTATTCTGTTGGAAAGAATGAAAAGAGCGGTTTTTCGGAATTGTTGAAAACCTAGAATTAAAAAAAAAAAAAAAAAAAACCTAGAATTTTAGCCTTAATAAGCCTTATAGTCTGTTGTCTTGGAATTTACTCATTTCTCTGTATAAATAAACACCTTTTATCATTTTATTATTATTAAATTTTTAATACTTTAAGAAAATGTATCTATTTTCCAAATTGGAACTTGCAAACCACACTATTCGAAAATAATTTTTGACAGATTAAATTTATCTCTTTTCAGGTTGATTGAAAGGAAGAAATTAGAGCGCTGGCATAGCAGAACGTGAGGTTTTCTAGAAAATATAGTAAAGAGCTGTAGCCTTAAGTGTGTGTGTGTGTGTGTGTGTGTGTGTGTGTGTCTATTTTGTGGGAATATGGTTGGGAAATATGTTGGATAACGCCTCTAATTTCCTTCCAGTGTTAAAATTTTAATTTTATGATGACCTTAACTCCTACAGCTGACTCAAATAACTAATTACTCAGAGATGTTTTCCCATTCTAAAATGGAGAGATTGAATGGCTAATCTGCCTCTGTTGGAAACAAGACCATACATGTATAACTTTAGAAAATGATAAAGATGTAACTAACAATGTTTTTATTATCGTTACTGTCTTTGCCCTTATGACTCACACAGGTTTACATATATTTAAAGTAGTCACCTCATACTATAAGTCAGTAATATAAAAATCCTCATATTCTTCTCACAGTGACTTGATTTATGGTGATTATGCCTGGAAATTATACATGCTGATGAAATTTCAGTGTGTGCTCACTTGTAAGCACTAGCCCTAAAGAAACCTGATTCTCACTACCTGGTAAATGTTTCCGAACAGATTATTGAACTACCAACAGCTGGACTTGCTGACAATAACTAGGAACTTCCAAGCTCATTATGTGTTCAAAAATATAGCACTTGGCACCTTAAGAACCGCTAATTATGCCCAGATCCTAATCTTAATTTTCCAGTTTATTATGATTTCTTCATTATGTCCTAACAGTCTAAGAAGCTTATCTCCCAATATTTCCACTTGCCTAACAGATGTTCTTTTTAAACAGATGGTGGCACTTCCTGGGAAGGAGCCATTCCCGTTTGAAGAGAAGAAATGATAATTTGCTTAATCTTGTGTAAAGCTTTAGGGGGAAGTATTGTCGTGTTCTGTCCAAATCCACCTCCTCTTCACCCACTTCCAGTGGAAATCAAAACAAACAAATAAAAAAGTCAAGGTAGCTCTGAGTTTCTTTCTTCCTTTCATTTTTTCCCCTATCTCTTCATGTCTCCCTCCCTCTAGTCTTTCTTTTAAAAATAGCGTTTTTATAGTTTAAACCGATTGAGGAGTTCAATTCGTAATTAAAAATCTAAGTTAAAAGTTGGAAAATTATACTGCAATACTCTCCTCTTCAAGTGTGTACAATCAGTGACAAAGATAAAATAATCTAAAATTAATTGAGCTTATAGTTTCCTTTATACCTCCATGATTTATGTAGAGTGGGAAATCCATGACAGATACAGAAAACTAAGAAATTTTCTATGAATTCTGGGAATTTTGCAATCTGTATAGGCTTTAAGTTTAATGTTATAGGAGAAAATAAATATGGCCCTAAAGAATTATCTAACTGCTTCATTCATGGGTAGAAAAAACTAAAGTTCTGATAAATCCAGTGATTTACTTAAGGGTATGAAAATTCATTGTTGGCATATCTACAAGGGAAAACACACTTGTTTCCCAACTGCTTAAAAATCTTATTTTGAAATTGATGAGTTATAAGAATTGATAACAGTCTTTCCCCCAGTTCCTAGGAGGGTGTTCAATACATAGTATGTGTTTATTAAATATTTGCTTTTAAGCAAATGCTTTTGTTTTACCAACAGCTTTCTTGTTAAGAAGCACTATTGAATCACAGTTATGGATGATGGTTCAGGTGCCATTACTATCTAGGTTCAAATTCTGGCTCCTTCATGTGATAGCTATGTTATCTTGCACAAATGTTACAAATTTTTGGTGCTTCCATTTCCTAAATTTCTGCAAAATGAGGATAATAATAATATCTGCCTCATAGATTTTTATGAAGAGTAAAGTAAAGTACTTGGAACAATGCTTGGGATAAATGGGAGTTGTTATTCTTGCTTTATGAATCAATAAAATGCATTTTTATAGGAATGAAGATGTAATTTTCCTTTAATGAATGTCATATAAAAATCCAGGCATAAGCATGTAATGGAGGTTATGAGGATGGGATGGAGTGGGGGTGAATTGCTTATTTATTTTACAAATACATCTTTATTGGCAAAACCATTGACTGTAGGTTTCATTTAGTTGGAGAGCATTTTTGGTGAGTCTGTTTGAGTGCCATTCTTTATATTCTTAGTAACATAATAACATAATCCAAAATCTAGAAGTGACTTTAGAGTTCCTGTTGGTCTGCTTTCATCCTACAGAAATATTGGTTATGTCCCACTCTACAGAAAAGTTAGTATAAGAAACTATTGAGTCAAAGAGTAACTATAAATAAGAAAAAAGCAGATGAGACAAATTTAATGTAACTTTGGATTGGATGCACCCTATTGCTGGGAAATTAGGAGAAGAGAGCTTTTGCACAGACATCTTTTTCTCTCTTGCAACTCTGTCAGGATTTTAAGAGGACATGTAGAATTTTAAAGAAAGAGATTAATGTTTCTGTGAAATTAGTTTATTTTTTTTAAAGATTTATTTATTTATTTTAGAGAGAGAGAACAAGTCGGAGGGGAAGAGGGAGAGAGAGAATCTCAAGCAGACTCCATACTGAGTGAGGTGCCTGATGCCGGGCTCAATCTTGTGACCATGAGATCACAACCTGAGCTGAAACCAAGAGTTGGATGCTTAACGGACTGTACCACTCAGGTGCCCCTAGTCCATCTATTTTTAAGGGAGAAGCTAAGATATGGATGCTTATCATCACAAAGTAATTTATTATATCATTTTTGCCAACAGGTAGGCAAAATGGTTAGATATTTTACTGTACAGCCTAAACTCTATAAATTGTAGAGGAAAAGATTCACAATAGCAGGGGATCAATGAGTGAAACAATCAATTATGCCTTGCTCTTTGTGTTTTAAAAATTTTTGTATGTGGGACGCCAGGGTGGCTCAGTTGATTAAATGTCTGCCTTTGGTTCAAGTCATGATCCCAGGGTCCTGGGATCAAGTCCCGAGTCAGGCTCCTAGCTCAGTAGGGAGCCTGATTCTCCCTCTCCCTCTGCCCCTTCCCCTATTAGTGTGTCCTCTCTCTTTCTCTCTTTCTCTCAAGTAAATAAATGAAATCGTTAAGAAAACTTTATATGTTTTTAATAAAAGTATGTTTATTGAGGTATAATTACATATTATAAAACTTAATCTCTTTTAAATGTACAGTTTGAGTTTTGGCAAATGTGCACTGTCATGCCATCACCATTTCAGCCAAGATATAGAACATTCCCACCACCCTTAAGATCTCCCTTGTGACCATTTGTGGAAAACCTCTGTCTCTCACTCCCAATCCCAAGCAACCACTGATCTAATGTCTATCCCTAAAGTTTTGCCTATTCCAGAATATTATATAATTAGACCCATATAGTATGTAGTTTTTGGTGTCTGGTTAATTTCACTTAGCATAATATATCTGAGATTTGACCATGTGATTGCACGTATCAGTAGATTGTTCCTATTTGTTGCTGAGTAGTGTTCCATTTTAGATGGACCTGGATTTGTTTATCCATTCACCAGTTAAGGACGTTTGGATTGTGACCAATTTTTGGTGATTATGAATAATCACATATGTACATATGTTATGTGAACATATATGCATTTTCATTTATGTTTTCTTTTTTGGGGGGTAAATACCTAACAGTAGGATTCTTAGCTTGTAAGTATATATTTTAATTAATAAGAAACTGCCAAATTGTTTTCCAGAGTTGGCTGTACCATTTTTAAATAATATTTATTTTGTTATATTAGTCACCATACAGTACATCCCCAGTTTTTGATGCAATGTTCCATGATTCATTACTTGCATATAATACCCAGTGCACCATGCAATATGTGCCCTCCTTACTACCCATCACCGGCCTATCCCAATCCCCCACCCCCCTCCCCTCTAAAGCCCTCCATTTGTTTCCCAGAGTCCATAGTCTCCCATGGTTCATTCCCCCTTCTGTTTAGCCCCCCTTCATTCTTCCCTTCCTTCTCCTACCAATCTTCCTATTTCTTATGTTCCATAAATGAGTGAAACCATATGATAATTGTCTTTCTCTGCTTGACTTATTTCACTTAGCATAATCTCCTCCAGTCCCGTCCATGTTGCTGCAAATGATGTGTAATTGTTCTTTCTGATTGCTGAGTAATATTCCATCGTATATATGGACCACATCTTCTTAATCCAGTCATCTGTTGAAGGGCATCTCGGCTCCTTCCACGATTTAGCTATTGTGGACAATGCTTCTATGAACATTGGGGTGCATATGGTCCTTCTCTTCACTACGTCTGTATCTTTGGGGTACATACCCAGTAGTGCAATTGCTGGATCATAAGGTAGCTCAATTTTTAACATTTAAGGGACCTCCACACTGTTTTCCAAACTGGCTGTACCAACTTGCATTCCCACCAACAGTGTAAGAGGGATCCCCTTTCTCCACATCCTCTCCAACATTTGTTGTTTCTTGCCTTGTCTATCTTTGCCATTCTAACTGGCGTAAGGTGGTATCTCAGTGTGGTTTTGATTTGAATTTCCCTGATGGCTAATGATTTTGAACATTTTTTCATGTGTCTGTTAGCCAGACATTTGTATGTCTTCATTGGAAAAGTGTTCATATCTTCTGCCCATTTATTCATTTGATTATTTGTTTCACGTGTATTGAGTTTGAGAAGTTCTTTGTAGATCTTCGATACTAGTCTTTTATCTGTAGTGTCATTTGCAAATATCTTCTCCCATTCCNTTTGCAAATATATTCTCCCATTCCGTGGGCTGTCTCTTAGTTTTTTTGACTGTTTCCTTGGCTGTGCAGAAGCTCTTTATCCTGATAAAGTCCCATAAGTTCATTTTATCTTTTATTTCTCTTGCCTTTGGAGATGTGTCGTGAAAAAGGTTGCTCTGGCCGATGTCATAGAAGTTGTTGCCTATGTTCTCCTCTAGGATTTTGATGGATTCCTGTCTCACACTGAGGTCGTTCAACCATTTGGAGTTTATCTTTGTGTATGGTGTGAGAGAGTGGTCAAGTTTCATTCTTTTGCATGTAGCTGTCCAATTTTCCCAGCACCATTTATTGAAGAGACTGTCTTTTTTCCACCGGATGTTTTTTCCTGCTTTATCAAAGATTANGAAAGTTTAGTTGCCCAACGAGCCGAGGGCCCATGTCTGGAGTCTCTATTCTGTCCCATTTGTCTATATGTCTGCTTTTGTGCCAGTACCATGCTGTCTTTTTGATCACAGCTTTTTAGTATAGCTTGAAGTCCGGCATTGTGATGCCCCCAGCTTTGTTTTTCCTTTTCAACACTTCCTTGGAGATTCGGGGTCTTTTCTGGTTCCACACAAATTTAAGGGCTGTTTGTTCCAGTTCCTTGAAAAATGTTATTGGTATTTTGATTGGAATGGCATTGAAAGTGTAGATTGCTCTGGGTAGCATGGACATTTTAACTATGTTAATTCTTCCAATCCATGAGCATGGAATATTTTTCCATCTTTTTATGTCTTCCTCAATATCTTTCAAAAGTGATCTATAGTTTCTAGGATATAGGTCCTTTACGTCTCTGGTTAAGTTAATTCCAAGGTAACGTATGGTTTTTGGTGTTATTGTAAATGGGATGGATTCCCTAATTTCTCTTTCTTCAGTCTCGTTATTCGTGTATAGAAATGCAACTGATTTCTGGGCATTGATTTTGTATCCTGCCACCTTACTGAATTGTTCTATAACTTCTAATAGTTTGGGAGTGGATTCCTTTGGGTTTTCCATATAGAGTATCATGTCATCTGCAAAGAGAGACAGTTTGACTTCTTCTTTGCCGATTTGGATACCTTTGATCCCTTTTTGTCTTCTGATTGCTGTTGCAAGGACTTCTAGTACTATGTTGAATAATAGTGGCGAGAGTGGGCATCCTTGTCGTGTTCCTGATCTTAAGGGAAAGGCTTTCAGCTTCTCCCCACTGAGAATGATACTCGCTGTAGGCTTTTCATAGATGGTTTTTATGAAATTGAGGAATGTACCATCTATCCCTACACTCTGAAGTGTTTTAATCAGGAAAGGATGCTGTATTTTGTCAAAGGCTTTTTCTGCATCAATTGAGAGGTTCATATGGTTCTTGACTCTTTTCTTGTTGATATGATCTGTCACACTGATCGATTTGCAAATTTTGAACCCCCCATGCCTCCCAGGGATGAATCCCACTTGGTCTTCATGGATAATCCTTTTAATGTACTTTCGGGTCCTGTTAGCTAGGATCTTGTTGAGAATTTTGGTGTCCCTATTCATCAGGGAAATTGGTCTGTAATTCTCCTTTTTGATGGGGTCTTTTCCTGGTTTGGGGATCAAGGTAATACTGGCCTCATAGAATGAGTTTGGTAGTTTTCCTTCTGTTTCTATTTTTTGAAACAGCTTCAGGAGAATAGGTATTATTTCTTCTTTGAATGTTTGGTAGAATTCCCCAGGAAAACCGTCTGGGCCTGGAGTTTTATTATTTGGAAGGTTGTTTATCACTGACTCAATTTCTTCATAGTTAATTGGCCTATTTAAGAAATCTATTTCTTCCTGTTTCAGTCTTGGTAGTTTATAGGTTTCCAGGAAGGCCTCCATTTCTTCCAAGTTGTTTAATTTATTGGCATAAAGCTGTTGATAAAAGTTTCTAACGATCCTTCCTGTTTCATTGGTGTTGGTCGTGATCTCTCCCCTTTCATGCATAATTTTATTAATTTGGGTCCTTTCTCTATTCTTTTGAATAAGTCTGGCCAGTGGCTTATCGATCTTATTTATTCTTTCAAAGAACCAGCTTCTAGTTCTGTTGATCTGCTCTACTGTGCTCCTGGTTTCTAATTCATTGATCTCTGCTCTAATCTTGACCATCTGCCTTCTCGTGCGTGGGTTAGGCCTGTTCTTCTGTTCTAGCTCCAGCTTCTTGAGGTGAGAATATAAAAACTGCATTTTAGATGTTTCTATTCTTTTGAGTGAGGCTTGGATGGCTATGTATTTCCCCCTTAGGACTGCCTTTGCAGTATCCCATAGGTTTTGGACCGTTGTGTATTCATTCTCGTTGGTCTCCATAAATTGTTTAATTTGTTTTTTGATTTNTTCCAGAAATTGTTTAAACTGATTTTTAATTTCCTGGTTTACCCTAACATTCTTGAGCAGGATGGTTCTTAGTTTCCAAGTGTTTGAGTTTCTTCCAATTTTTCCCTTGTGATTGAGTTCCAATTTCAGAGCGTTGTGGTCTGAGAATATGCAGGGGATAATTTCAATCTTTTGGTATTGGCTGAGACCTGTTTTGTGTCCCAGAGCATGATCTATCCTGAAGAAAATTCCATGCGCATTCGAAAAGAATGAGTATTCTGTTGTTCTGGCATGTAGTGTTCTATATATATCTATGAGGTCCATCTGGTCCAGTATGTCATTCAAAGCTCTTGTTTCTTTGTTTAGTTTTTGCCAGGGTGNCATCTGTCTATTACTGAGAATGGAGTGTTGAGGTCCCCTACTATTAATGTGTTATTATCTATATGTCTCTTTATTCTGGTTAAGAGTTGGCTTATGTATCTAGCTGCTCCCCTGTTGGGGGCATATATATT